>NW_017306713.1:896714-980966 GCF_000935625.1 Nanorana parkeri
TCAGGTAGTCAACTTGAGTGTTCTAAGAGTATCACTGTCTGCCATACCATTGTCATAAATATGAGCTCTGATAAAATCCTGAAATTGATTGTTATATATTCCTTATTGTTAAAAAGGTCTTTTGTAAAATATATTTTATTATTTGTTTACTGTAATGTACTGTATTTTTGTGTGTTTTAATTGCCGACGACAAGTAGTACATTTTTATTGTTTTTAACAAACCCGAAGATAATATTTTACACAATCATTTTTTGTATTTCTAAAATCACAGTACTTGATGAAAATATAAACCCAATCACTTAAATCTCATATATGCTTTAACATGTCAATGCAATTTCAAGACTAATTTTGAATCATTTCAAATCTGCAGCTTTCATTAAGATAATACCTGATGATCCTGCCGTGAAGGTTCAGGCACTTCTTGGATAACAATGCTCTCTCCCTGTTTCCCAATTGTGCTCCTGCTTTGTCACCCAGTCACATTGACCTCACAAGTGGCAGTTTCATAAACATTATGTAAATATGGTTTACTGTTGTCGTCATCATCAGGAAACCCACCCTGATGATGAGGCTATCGCTGAAGTAGCTGCAAAGAGTCACGTCAACAGTACTGAGATGTGACAAATGTTGAAAAAGATAAAAACCAGTATACATTTTGTTAGTAATAACAAAAAAAAGGCAACTGTTTATGCTATACAGTGCTTTAGCAAATTACCTACTTTTCTGAATACCTCCTGTAACATACTCCTCTTAAAAAAACTGCATTAAAATTAGTTTTAGTGTACACAAACACAATACAGTGAACTCTCTGTTATCCGGTATTGAACTAACCGGAACTCTCATCTAACCAGCAAAAAAAATTAATCCACTGTGCACTCCCTGTTTTGCTGATCTGCGACCTTCTGGGAGAGGGAGAGAGGGCTCTGCATCGTAGGAAGGTAGAGAAATAGGCCAAAATGTGCTGTATTAGCCTGGGACCAAGTATCTGAAAGATCTGTGAAAAGTGTTGTATTATCCTAAACAAGTTCCACCTAGTGATCACTGCCAGTACTACACTGCACTGTGCTGCTCATAGATTACAATATACTGATCTCCAGTCCCAATGTCAGGCAGCCACATTGCACACAGCATTACAGCACCTGTATTAGAGCACCTGTAATACAGCACTAATTCTAAGTGTGTCTGTTTTGTCTTAATTTGCATTTGATTACTTTATTTTAATATTAATATGAAGTCAATAAAAAGTTTATGTTATGGAATGGTATAGTATGGGGTATGGCATCAGTTAAACCTAATTTTAATAGTAACTCTCAAGCAAACAGAAACTAAATTTTTCCAGAATCTACCAATTCCCGTGGATGCCAGATAACGGGGAGTTTACTGTATAACACTTGTACACAATATAAAAATTTGTGGTAAAATATACAGATACGGTTGAGTAAATGGATGCCAAACAAGTCAAGCCTTTAAAATTGAGTGTGCCGGTAAAATAGCGGAAATCTACAGTGCCCAAAACTGCCCATAGGCATTGCTTTAAAAGTCTTACAGGTCATCGGTTAGGAGTTGATAAACGATCGCCCTATAATTATTGATCTCACTTCGGCATGCATGGTGATAGCTAATTTGTGTGGCTCAATCATTGTTTTCATATGCGTGTGCACCCTATGCGTGCATTTGGGTTTCTATATGGGGGCTGGGGGCTGTAATATAATTGGGGTTTTATTTATTTTAAATGAACATTTATTTTTTAAACTTTTTCTTTAAGGAAACATCAGGGGTCTATTAGACCCCTAATGTCATCTCTGAGTGCTTTTTGGGTTGGTTCTTTAAAGAGGAAATCAGCAAACAGATGTTTACTGATCTCCCTTTGGACTCCATCCAGACACCCACTATGAAGATCCCAGGCACCCAGGTGAGCCTGGGACACATGGCAGGGGAAAATCACTTCTACAAGAAAGCCGACAGTGCACAGTTTCTGCATTATGAACAGTGATGTCATCCTGTTACAGAAGGGATGCAACAAAAAAAAAATGTGAGGGAGACTGACGTTAGGTTTTGCTGAAAATTAAACAAATATTTCTGCAAATTTAACAGTCTGTTATGTATGATATACTGTACACATGGCTCTAGCCTTAGGGCACTACTTATTTTCTTGATCATACAACACAGAACACAGGGAGTTATCTCATGAATGGGCTATGCAGCTACCTGTAGGTGATTGGACACTGGCAAATCAAAGCTGTTTTTTGCTAGTGTCCTTCGGTGATGGACGACTTCTCTGTTGCTCAGATAGAAGTAAACCCTTTTTTCTTTATTTTTCTACATAAGACTCTAGTTTCCCTATGTGGCTTACAAGATATAGCACCTGACAGCACCTATCCATTTTTTTAAATTTCCATTTCCATAGTCCTATATGTGACCTGGAGCTATGGTGTAGATGGCCTTGATGCTACCTTTAGACAATTATCCAGGATGGGTCTCCTGTCCATGTGCAATGGATCCTATGGCTTAAATGCTGGTCTGCGGAGCTTCCTTGAAAGAAACGCCTTGAATGCATGCCCTTTACTGGGAAACACCTGTTCATTGAATCCTTGGATGCTTACATCATAGACATAACAGGGGAATAACTTTTTTGTACCTCTGAAGAAGTCCAAGGCAACAGTGGCAAAAGCCTCTGCTCCCTACTTTAAAAAGGGTTCCTTTTGTCTTTCCCAAGTCTCAAGATCCAAACCCAAGCTAGGCTGTCGGTTCCATCATAAGTCCAGGATCTCCAACCCTTCCAAATCTGAGAGCAAGCCCTCTTCATTATGAAGAAGCACCCCCACCTTTACTAGTGGGATTGCACCGATCAATTGCACCAGTCAAATACTAGTGGGATTGCACCGACCGCCCAATCAGCATTGATCCGGCCAATCGGCAGGAAGCCTGGCAGCGGCTAATGACCTGCCTCCTGCCTTCCTTGTTGGCAGGGTAAACAGCTGGCTTGATGCTGATTGGCCGGGAAGCTGGTATCCCGCCCAATCAGCATTGATCAGGCAAATTGACAGGAAGTCGGGCAGCGGGTAATGACCAGCCTCCCGGCTTCCTTGTTGGCCAGGAAGCCGGCTGCATGCTGATTGGCTGGGTAGCCGGCTTCCGGGCCAATCAACATCAAGCCGGCTAAACAGCTGTCTTGATGCTGATTGGCTGGGAAGCCGGCTTCCCGGCCGATCAACATTGAGCCGAGTAAACAGCTGGCTTGATGCTGATTGGCTGGGAAGCTGGCACCGATCAATTGCACCAATCAAATACTAGTGGGATTGCACCGTCCGCCCAATCAGCACTGATCCAGCCAATCGGCTGGAAGCCGGGCAGCGGGTAATGACCTGCCTTCTTTGTTGGCCGGCTAAACAGCTGATTGGCTGGCAAGCTGGTATCCCGCCCAATCAGCATTGATCCGGCCAATTGGCAGGAAGCCGGGCAGCGGGTAATGACCTTGTTGACCAGGAAGCCGGCTCCATGCTGATTGGCTAGTAAGCCGGCTTCCGGGCCAATCAACATCGTGTCGGCTAAACAGCTGGCGTGATGCTGATTGGCTGGGAAGCTGGCTTCCCGGTCAGTCAGCAAGGAGTTGGCCAAACAGCATGGAGCTAGCTTCCCGAACAATCAAGAAGCCAGCCGCCAGGTAATGACATGCCGTCTGTTTTCCTGATTGCCCGGGAAGCCGGTTCCATGCTAGCGGAAGTATCGGTATTGGTACTCGTATCCGCTATTATTGAAACAAATATATTACACAAAACGGTACTCGATACCGAAAAAACTATTGGTGCATGCCCTACTAGTGGGGGGATGTCTGTCAGCCTCAGGGTCCAGAGGGTTCCTTCTCCAGAGCTTTACAAGGGTTACAAATAGGGCTGGTAATGATTACAATTTTCGTGTTCGATTAATCGAAAAACATTTTTTATCGATTAATTATAACGCACATACAGATCCACCTACATTGGCCTATACACATACAGCACAGCAGTGAAGTAATAAAATGAACTAGGATAACAGTAATCCAGCACATTATTAATCTCACGTGCCCCACTCAATATAGCCGCTGCTTGAGTCTGGCAACTCAGAATAATAACGTGCTGGATTAGTGTGATCCTAGTTCATTTTATTACTTCATTGCTGTGCTGTATGTGTATAGGCCAATGCCTTGGCTGGCGCTCGTGCAGAAAATGTCTTGGGCAAACTCACCGGCCAGTTGGCTCCGTCAGCTAACGAAGGGGGGAGGAGTCCGGTGACGCCACGGACATCGACGTCACCGGACTCCTCCCCCTTCCCTTCGTTAGCCGTCACGGACATCGACGTCACCGGACTCCTACCCCCTTCCCTTCGTTAGCCGACGGAGCCACCTGGGGAAGGGGGTAGGAGTCCGGTGACGTCGATGTCTGTGACTCCACCGGATCGCCGACGGGACTCCCGGAAGCCGGCGGAGAGGTGAGTGTTTTCATTAGCGATCAAAATAATTTTAATCGATCAAAAAGTTTAACGATTAATCGAGAAATTAATCTTCAATTTCCACAGCCCTAGTTACAAAGCTTCCTGCCTCCTCTTCATTTTCTGCTGTAGAATTTATCAAGATTACCCCAAAGACTGAGGTATATCCTCTCTGCCTTAGGTCAGCCCCTTTCCCAGGAGGTAATAATTCCTGCAACATATTTGCACATCCCCAATTTTCTGGTTTGTCAACACTAGAAAATTGGTAGACGGCCTTCCTCAGTCATCAACATCTGGACCCTGCAAAATGGTCCCTTTCCCATGAAGGTGTTTCAGGACCTTTGCCTCAGGTGGGGGATGCTGGATGTGTACCTCCGAGCCTCCAGGTTCAACAACAAACTGAACAAGTTTGTTCCCAAAACAGGGACTTCAAGGTGAATGCCTTGGTGACTTTATGGGATCAGATCAGCCTGACCTATGCCTTCCCTCTTCTGAGACTCTTGAGTCCTGCTCCTAAACATCCTACATAGGATTCTCTCGACTGTTTGGACGTGGTTCAGGCGATTCGTGTTTACCTTTCTGCTACTGCTTCTGTCCACAAGCCTGACTCCCTCTTCGTCATAAGGGTCCCCCTATAGTGCAACCAGCTTTTCATTCCACTTTTGCTAGGTGTATTTGGTGAATGATCTTACAGGCCCATGAGCTAAATGGTAATGTTTCCCGTTTTCCGGTCAAGGCTTCCTCTTCTAGGAGTGCTAGAACTTCTTGGGCCTCCCAGTATAAGATTTTAGTATCCAAAATCTGTAAGGCTGCCCCCTGGTCCTCTGTTTACACTTTTTCCAAGTTTTACCAAATGGACATTCAGGCCTCTGCAGATGCTAGCTTTGGCCACAAGGTTCTTCAGCTGGCCCTCTGACATGGGGTCACCTTCCGTTATAGCTCCCTGTTGGGGAGTTGTTTTAATGAATCTGTTAGCTGTTGGACTGCTTTTAGAAGTCCCATCCCTTAAAAAAAAAACCTCCCTGTGTCCTATGATTTACAATCAAGAAAACATGATTTTTGACGTTCCTGTAAAATCAATTTCTTGGAGTATGTCACATGACTCTCCCCTGTGATTTTCTGTCATCTACTTTCGTACATTGTGTACTGCTTGCTACAAAATAGAGGCAGGCTGGGAGTGAAGGGGGTTATACAGGGCTGTTCTAACAGCTTTGATTTGCCGGTGTCTAGTCACCTGAAGGCAGCTGCATAACCCATCCATTGAAGAATCAACTTTCCTGTGTGATGTACTGCAAGAAAAAGATATTACAGGTAAGACAAACTTACTGTTTTAGCTTAGTTTGATTTTTTTCTGTTACACATTATTTGCAGAGATAAAATCCATTAACATGACTTGCATGCTAGTAAGACGTAAGTATACATGTGTGGCAGGTTAACGAAATATAAATCTTTTAGCTTTTCCAACCACTGTTAAATTTGTAGATATATTTAGCATTGGATTGGCAAGTTATATGTAAACCATTATCAAATTTCACTTCACAAACTATCCATCAAAGTAACGATTTACTGGTTGTAAATATAGGTATATATAGTATAATATATAAACTACAATTTTCACACAGCAGCATAGGTCACATGATTAAGCAACATTTGCTTTTTTAGATTGTTACTTCTATTAGGTAGACCCATGTATAAATGTTTCACAATTATGTTTTCGTTAGTCACCTACTTATTGTATATATTTAGGGATGGCATCTTTTAGCAAGAAACATATTCAAATCTTGCAAAAATGAATTAATAAATAATTACTGTTTAATACCCAGCCATCACTTCTACATTACTATGAGCCTGTATTTTAAGTAAAAGTTCCCTATATGAGCAGAGGCCACAAGATGCCTGCTATTACTTTTTTTAGACAGCAAATCTCTTTGACACTGTGTCCTGAATTTCCCCGACTTCATGGCTAAGCTTCACCAACTAAAGTAGAAAAACAGCAAGTAAGCAATATTGCCAATGAAGAGGACTACGGTTTTTTTTTTTATACAGTGCAGCCTTACACAAATGGTAAGGAAGCATCTTTTTCGCCAACCAGTCATCCCCATCTTTTTAAGGCTGTGATTTAATATATGAGGTCCTTTTTAATGTCAATATTGTTTGCTTCCTTTTTTTCTACTTTAGCTGGCCTGGGCTATAATAAGTAGCTCTGGCAAACAGCAGAGTAGTACTGTATTGTAATTTACTACTAGAGCCAACTTCCTACTTGTTGCTATAATTCCACAAACTGCCATTCTCCTTCCCTGTGAGATTGGCCTTACTGGCCACTGGAGCTGTCTCATTGGATAGTGGAACAGCGGTGGTTGGATAAAGGAAAATCAGGCCCCGCTTTTAATGTGAAAAAATTAACAGAGAGGGGCAAAGAATAAGTTTACTGGCTAATAAAGGTAATGGCAGACCTTTGTTTAAGGCTGGCTGCACACCATTGCATTGTGGTTACATACCTTACACGTGTTGGTGCACTGCAATATCATTAATTTTGAATGGCACCCCAACACACCTGTGTTGCATTGCACAGTAATGCACTACCCTATGTTGCTGTGCACTGCATCAGTGAAGAAAGCTGCAGGCATGTTTTTTATATGTCCATTCTGGTGCATTGCCAGCCCATTAAAATGAAAATGCAGCCTCAACACAACGCACATTAAGGTGGTATTTAATGTACGTAAAAGCAATGCACCAGAGCACATAGTTATAAAGAGGCTCTAAAAGATTACAAGTTTATTTTAGTTGTGAGGAACACTGCTAAAAAGTTTAGTGAGGATGTAAATGCTATGGAAAGGTAATGCAAAGAACATTAGGTTTATTGTTCCCGGCCATTCCAAATGATTTACGCTTTTTCCTAATTGCCCATTTGAGATCATGTATCGTGTATTTTGAATGTTTTAAGTTTTTGATCCTTTTTGTTTATAATAGTACTTTGTTAACCCTGTTTTAGCAAATGTATACAATAGTATGTCTGTCTTTGGGTTTAACAATATTTGCATGTGACTCATGGCGATGCTTCCCCTTTTATATGGAAGATGCAGTTGACAAACAACCATTACTTAAGTAATATGTAGCTAGGGAGTTGCTTAACTGAACACATAAACAGTGTGAAGCAGCCACATTTTATACTTTGGGGTGTTCTTAATGTGGACTCCTGCTTAAGTTCTTATTTAAATCTATGTCTTGCTAGGGTGGGTGCATACAAATAAATATAGAGACTGAATTTTTTTTCCTGGAAAAAGTGCTGCTTCAGGCTCCTATTTCTGATAGTCATGCCTAGGCATTTGGTAAAGTGATCTCTGCTGAAGAGGAAGAACAGAGTTTAGACTGGATGATCCTCCCCTTAATCAGAGATGACAAGGCTTTTGGACACATGACCATAAAAGGAGGGAGTCTAAAGAAGACTTTTCTTCTAGAAAGGTAATACACCTCTTCTATTACTCAACCTCAACAATATAAAGTATATGTCTGCTTTTTCGCACTATAAGTCTAGCAGAAGCAGTCCTAAACCCTTATTGTTATCAGCTCTGGAGTAAGTAATATGTTTTATTTCTGTTGTAGCTGACATGGGCTTTGCTCGATTGTTCAATTCTCCTTTGAAACCACTAGCAGATCTGGATCCAGTTGTGGTTACATTTTGGTACAGAGCTCCAGAGTTGTTACTTGGTGCAAGACATTATACTAAGGCCATTGGTAAGTAACGAAATTAAAACAGAATTTTCTGTGATTGTTACTATTATCTCTCGCATAAGGGTCACATATTGTTGTACTTTCATGTCATTAGGGATTATTATTGTTATGATTATTATACAGGATGTATATAGATGTATATACAGTAAAGCCAACAGTTTGCACCGCGCTTTACATAATAAAGGAAATCAGTACAGTTTCAATGGAATTTAAAACAAAAGGATTAGGAGGGCTCCGCTCCTGAAAACGTACAATCTGAAAGGGAGGGGCAAGGGATACAAAAGGAAATAATTGTAAGGGATGAGCTGATAAAGTGCAAATGTTTAAGTTTGCGAGAAAGGCTTCACTGAAGAGATGAGTTTTGAGAGAACATCTAAAGGCAGATAGGGTAGGAGATTGTCAGACAGATTGGGGTAGGGAGTTCCAGAGGATGGGAGAGGCTTTGGAGAAATCCTGGAAGCCAGCATAGGAGGAGGTGATGAGGGAGTTAGAGAGCAGGAGGTTGGGAACGGAGTGGAGAGGATGGTTTGGGTGATATTTTGAGATTAGGTTAGTTATATAGCTTGGGGCAAAGTTGTGGGTGGTTTTGTATGTTGCTGTTAGTATTTTGCATTTACAGGTGAAACTCGAATAATTAGAATATCGTGCAAAGTTAATTTATTTCACTAATGCAACTTAAAATGTGAAACTAATATATGAGATAGACTCATTACATGCAAAGCAAGATAATTCAAGCCGTGATTTGTCATAATTGTGATGATTATGGCTTACAGCTCATGAAAACCCCAAGAACCCCAAATCCACAACCTCAAAAAAGTAGATTATTACATGCAATCAATAAAACAAGGATTGTACATAGAACAATATCGGACCTCTGAAAAGTACAAGCATGCATATGTACTCAGTACTTGGTTTGGGCCCCTTTTGCAGCACTTACTGCAATTACTTTTGCACGATATTCTAATTATTCGAGTTTCACCTGTATTTGTTGGGCAAGTGGAATCCAATGAAGGGATTGGCTGGGGGAGGACAGCAGACACTAAAAGTTGACTAGGTGGATAAGTCTGGCTGCAGCATTCATGATAGCCAGGAAGAAGGATAGCCTGTGTAAAGTCAGGCCAACAAGAAGGGAGTTGCAATAGTCAAGGTGAAAGATAACAATGGAGTGAATTAGTAGCTTTGTACCATCATTAGTTAAGAAAAGATTTTGGAGATGTAACAGACTTTAAGGTGGCAGTATTTGGACAGGGATTGGATTTGGGGCCAAAAGGAGAGGTCATAATAAAGGATTAAACCTAATCCTGTCACTCCAGGTTAGTCAATGCTTGCCTGCTATACCCAGGTGCTTCTGCAGCTTGTTTGCTGACAGACACTGTACAGGAAAATTGGATGACCACACACCAGCTATGTCCAAACTCTTTCCTCATTCTTTCATAAAAACCTTCACAGGCGCTTAGTCATAGTACCACTGTACATGAAATGCGTCAGAAATATAAATTGATCTCTTGTGTTATGCTTTTATGAAAGAAAGAGTTCAGACATAGCTCGTGTATGATCATCCAATTTTACAGCATAAACCTAGTACCCTGTGGTGAAGGATTCTATGGGTAACTGTTTTCTGGCAGGAGGGCAGGGGTCCTAAAGACAGGGATCGTGAGACACTGATAAGGTTGTGATCAATAAGATATGAGGGTTGTTGGAGAGGTTGCAAGGGGTGTGTCACTCTTGCACCCGGCACCTCCGACCTCTCCAGCGCCGCATCGCTTCGGACGTGACCTCCGCCCACTGACCGCGGCTTCCTCTCATAACCGCAGCGGAGGCAATCACTCGGCGTTCAGTTAATGTGGAACGTCGAGCGTTGTCTTCCTCTGCTTTCCACTGAAAACGACCGGCTCCCTACGCTCCACAGCCTGGATGTCCTCTGGGACACGTCTCACCACTAAACAGCCACTCAGCACTTGCAGGAAGGAGCGATTCCTCATCATAGAAACCCACAACCGCAAGTATTAGGGCTCTGTCCCTACATATGAATACCTGTGCTATTGCCTAATTCCATCCATTCTGCTGGAGTATTGCCTGTCTGTGCTATTGACTAAATTGATTCATACTGCTGGAGTATTGCCTGTCTGTGCTTTTGCCTAATTGACCCATACTGCTGGAGTATTGCTTGTCTGTGCTATTGCCTGAATTGATTCATACTGCTGGAGTATTGCCTGTCTGTGCTACTGCCTAAAATTATCCATACCGCTGTGGAGTAGTGTCTCCAGTTATTACTACCTATATACTGCCAGAGCATTAGAGCTGTTACAATACTAACCATATTAATAGGAGCTTCATAGGACTGTATATCCCAGGAGTGCGTACTTAGGCTTGCCTGCGGACTACAGTCCCATCAGACCCCACTGATCATTAATCTGATACCTGCAGGTAGAACAGGGTAGTGGTACACTACCTTTCCTTAAATCTAGGCTGGGATACATGATGTGCAACGGCTCCCCATCGCACTTGGTGTATTAGGGAGCCGTCTGACTGACCCAATCCCATCGCACTTGGTGTATTAGGGAGCCGTCTGACTGACCCAATCCCATAAGCCTACATGCAACAGACCTGCAGCTGTGGTCCAATCCCCCGCTACCTGCTTGATTGTGACAGGGTGTGTGTCATTGCGTTCAGTTGAGGAGTTGAGAGGTAGCTGGAGCATTAACGTTAACAAGAATGTTAGTCACCAAGAATGATAGTGGTTATTTCAAAGGAGAGAAAATAGAGTAGCTAGCAACAGAAACTTTGGGCTCAGTATAGATGGTAGCAGAGGCAGCTGCTGAATTGGGGAGGTTGCTGTAAGAAGGCTTTTGCAATGATGCTAAGAGTTCAGGAAGACTAGACAGGCGATAGCAGATCCAGATGCTGAAAGACACATGGGAGAGCTCAGATAGGTGTGTGTTTTGTTTGTTTGTATTTAGAGTATGCTTTGCTGTGTGTGTGTTTAGTGTGTGTCAATGTGTATGTGAGTTAGGGCCAGGTCACGCTAGCAATCCTGTCCGCTGGTGACAACCATCCAGAGACCATAAATTAATTTAGAAACAGTCACTCGCACTCCATATTAATTTTCAATCAATGTTTATTGACCTCTCATTGTGTCACATTGTCAAGCGTCGTTTTGGAAACACGCAGTTCCGTCTTCAGGCAAACAGCAAGAGACAGGATCACTATATAGATCGGAGAAAATACTGAACTAGCTCCTTGCATCGTTCCCTCACTGTCAAGATTGATAAGCTGTTGCTCTGTCACTGATGGAAACGTTGCAGGAAGTCAGCCATAAAGGGGAATTTTTCCTTCTACTGACCACCAACGTTAGGGGTATATCATTCTTATTCACACGACCATTTATGCAAAGGAACATTCTGTCTCATTCTGGCTACCAGTGTAAGGGGGCAAAAAAAACAAGATGTGTTCTTGTAGGAAATAAAATATGCTGTAGCTCAGGACCTCAACACAATACAACGCAAAAAATTACTTTTAAGGGGGACTTAAGCAGTGGATTAGGGCAGAATCAAGTGCTGGGAAGATTAGAACAGGCACCTTATGGTGCCTGCTGTACAGCCTCTGTTGCATTTGTTTTGTCAGTTTTTTCAGTTTAGAGCCACTTTAATCCCTTCGTGACGGGAGACGTACACTGTACGTCCCGCCACAAAGGGACCAAATGACTCGTCACGTACACTGTACATGATGAGTTATTTGCTGCATTAGAGGGCTGGTAACCGCTGAGAATCAACGGTTACCATTCATTAATGGATGCCTCAGTATAGAGTCATTCATTAATGAAAGGGTAAACCTTTTTCAGACACCTGATACCCTAATATCGGGTGTCTGAGAGTCAAAGCAGAGCGGGCAAACATGCCGGCAAAAGCCGGCATCCTGACAGCTCGTATAGATCTAGAGATATCTCTCGGATCGTATACTGGCTTTTTTTTTTCTTTCACTTTCAGGAATAGACACATAATGTATCTATTCCTGAAAGAAGAATGTTTCAGTTTTCTGAACGTTGTTGGAACGTTCAGAAAACATTTAGTGACAGCTGAATCCTGAACTGCTGCAGGATCAGTGTCACTAACTTATTATTGGCTGTTCTGAAGTTTGAAAAAGCCTAATAATAACCAAAACGTGGAAATGTGTTTAAGCCTCCAGGAATACATCCTACATGTTAAAAATGGAAAATGTGTACAATGTGTTTAACCTCCCTGGCGGTATGATTATGTCAGGAATTTTGTACCAAAAGCGGTACCATTTTTTGAGTGATATTTGTGTGTTCATATGTTCATACTTATGGTATGATCGTTTCCCAACCTGGCTGGTTTGGGTGAGTCTCTTTTATGTTAGGTGAGGCCAGCACCCACCAGTCGTACTTGCCTAGGATGGGGGCGAAGAGGGGACATAGAGTAAACTTATACAAAAACCTTTTCCAAGCCTAGTATATAGCTCTTAGATAAGTGGTGTCTCAGCATATGCCTGCATCACTTTCCTCCTCCTCCCTCCCCTTCCCATAACTTTCATGTTACTTTCTAGATATTCTTCCTGGTCTTCCTCTTTTTGTTCCTATTATTTATATTGTCTGTCAGTAATCTAATTAAATCATTTAATAGTACTGGGCCCTCTGTCTTTTCTGCTTTGTTGTTAAGGCTGCTTGAAGTAATAAAATAGTTTTAAATATTTTGGGTAAAGTATTTTTAAATATCTGCATTTCTATTAGAGCGGTTCATGAAAATGATGTGTCTTTTGCTTAGCATCAGTCTTAGTTGTTAAGAATAAAAATGATTTTGCTTAGACCGGATGCCTTTATATTAGTGAAAAATGTAGATATACATACACACACAGACGCAAACATACTTTTATTACTTTAGATTTAAAAGAGTGCCATACAGTTTCATATACAGCAATACAAAGAAAGACTTTTAAAAAAAAAAGTATAAGAGCATCAACAGGAAACAATCCAATGGAACAATAGGGTAACGATTCAAGTTTTAAACGTCCAAAATCCGTATTTGGTGCCAGGAATTATAGAATGTGTTTGTTGACTAGGTGGAAAGTAACCAAATGTGGCGATGATTAGTTAAAGGATTTTACACCAGGAGTCTTACAGCTAGAAAAATTATGTACTCAGTACCCAGGTGTTTCCTTTCTAAAAGCCCCGTAATCTTTTTTCCATTTATTACATCCTAGTTTTTTCCTGTTTTAAATGGCTGAGTAAAGACGTGCCATTCTTCCATGAATATACAAATTGTATTTCTGAAACAAAATTACATGTTTACGTTCTCAGGGGCACAAGCGTTAGCTGTGCCTTTTCATCTACACTCACTATATGCATTGCATTGGTTTGATGGCCCCAGTGTGCGGAAAGAAAGTATAATGGCCATGTTCCAAAGTTTAGTACGTTGTCACTTGTCAGACCTCACTTTTCTGTGGCTGTATCAGGTGCCCGCCACATAGATGTTATATGGGAATTTCTAGTAATCTTCCTAGAAACATTGTTTTGAAGCTTCTTATTGCTTGGGACTATAGGCGGGCGCTTGCCACTTACATTCCTCACATAACCCTCAGTCCTCGGTGCCTGGGAAGCGTGGCTGCGGCTTCCCAGCCAATCAGGAATCCAGGCGGGTGGTCACATGACAACCTGCGAGGCTCCCTGCTTCATTACTACACCCCTGCTGGTTTTACAAGTACTTTTTACATTTTTTATCTTTAGCTTTTTTTTAATACCTACTGGTCCTTGTTCAGCTACTTCCTGTTGTCAGATGACCTGTCTTGTGTTCCTGCACTTTCACCTTGTCACATGGATTTCCAGGGGAAAGTACAAGTAACTGTTTTAACAAATATTATGCAGATATGGTCTACTGTTGTCACTATCAGAAAACCTGTCCCAAAAATGCAGTCATCACTTGAAAGTATGTATGTAGAAAGCATATAGCTGCAAAAAAGCTGTAGAAGATCAGCTACTTTGAACTGCAACAAAGGATGCAAAACATGAAAACAGGTATTTTAATTAAAAAAAAAAAGAAAAAAGTGAGTTGCTTATGATACAATGTTTGTTTTAGCAAACCGTTTAATTCAGTTAGGGTTTACGCTTACTTTAAACTGTAGTGTGTGCGTCATTACAGAGATGGCAGTAGGTCTCAGTACATCTTGTTCCTGCAGCAGATGCTGTGGTGGTCAGCTTTCTCATGTGTACAAAAACAAAAATCACCCAAAGCCTGACAGATAATAGTCATTATATAAATCATAGATTAGCTGTGAAATCAAATATAAAATAATAGTACATTTTTACCACTGCCAGCACTTCCTCTTGCTGTTATTTGGACCTTTGAAAGTCTTCAGCAAACATTATCCAAATAAATATTCTGAACACACAAAGGAGAACATTTCTGTCCAAGCATAATAGCAAAGCGTTGGCAAAACATCAGGTGGCAGCTGTCTCCCTTACTAGTGTGTAAATTCTTAGATGTGACAGCTCCAGGTGTTAAATGTATTGTGAGAGAGTAGCTGGCTAGCCAAGCTCATTCTTACATGATAACTATGTGCTTAATGGCATTAGAAGAATGTGAAGTTTAATCAGGTACAGGCATTTATGTCCTGCTTCATTATGAATGTCAACCCACACTTACCCTAGCGAATAACTCAGAAGAACTTCCTATCCAATGAAAACATTTTATCAATGTAGTGTTAGCACTGTTGACCAGATCAAGCAATTCTTTTTAATCTCTTTATAACCATTGGCTTGTCAGAAGATGTTGTTTTAACTGTTAGTTTAAGATGTGTACCCCACAGTATTTGGGCACAGTTACAGTAGTCTGCTTCACTAGGCTGAAAGTGAGTTTTGTTTTATTAAATGGGAATTAGTGCATGCCTAATCAGATCCACTGGAGCACCGATCAGTGTCTCTCTTTCATTTTCAAAGCTAAACTGAACAAACGGAAGAGAGAAGCTGATTGGTCTGCTCCAGTTTTCATACATTTCCCCCATTGTATGCACACAAACTGTAAATTCACTGGAACAGGCATTTTAATTTAATGTATGTTTCAGCTTAGAAAATACCACAGGCAGCTTATAAATGTGATGTGTAGCAACTTATAGCAAGCCGTCGCATATCAACTGCATAAATCAATCAACATTTAATTCTTTAAAAGTGACATCTATCAAATGCAAGGAGACCCAGTTCAAAATTGCACATACAAGTTGCTTAATGTATAAAAATATATATACCGTATATACTCGAGTATAAGCCGTCCCGAATAATGTGTTTCGCTCAAGGCTTCATCAGGAAAATACGGAGGTGCCTGTAATAAGGATCTAGTAATCATTCAATACATCAATATTTGTACATTTCCAAAATATTATTTAAAATTTAAAATTAAGGTTACATGAAAAGATCAATCATAGATAAATACCATTAATGCAATCTCTGTCCTACTGACATGCTTCCCTACTGCCGGAGAGCCAACCCAAACAACCCGGGAGGTAAGGGAAGTAGGGGACCATGCGGGCCAACGAATGGGGAACAAGGTACGCCTGTCCATGATGTGTCCTTCAAACAGTTACTGGATGCGTTCTGGAAGTCATAAATATATATATATATGGTTGGAAAGACACCATATACTCTATTTGATTTATGTTACTACTAACATTGTATATTAGTATATTAGGAGAGTCTTTTGAATCACCTTAATTGCAAGTCCCTATGGCCTCTAATGGAAGGAATATGCTTTGATACCCCTTTATGATAATAGTTAGCCCACTGTATAAATATAAAGTAAAGTAATCAATGCGAGAGCAATGGCATTTTGGGATTTACTGTCTTTCCAACCATATATATATTTATGACTTCCGGAACGCATCCAGTAACTGCAGGCCCATCTTTAACGCAGGGCAAAAGGGGCAGTTGCCCTGGGCCCAGTTAATGTTTTGGGGCCCAAAGCAGCCGCCCCTTGAGCCTGCACTGCTCGCTCCCTACCTGGAGATGCGGGATGTCTGTGTCCCGTACCTTCTCCCCCCCTCACCCTCCTGGTTTACCTTATCTCTCCAGAGATAAGACAGCAGAGATCGGCAGATCGGGACCTTTGTCTGCTCTGCCTAGCTGCTGATGGGCGGGCTGTCATAATTACGTACTTCGGCCCGCCCATCACATCATCAGTTGCTAGGCAGAGCAGACAAAAGTCCTGATCTCCCGATCTGCTGCTTGTCTGCAAGTAACCGCAGGGGGGGGAGAGATTAGGGAAAACAGGAGGATGAGGGGGGAGAGCACGGGGATCACAGGCTCAATAACAGACTCTGATCCCCTTGCAGACAGGCAGCAGAGATCAGAAGATCGAGACCTTTTTTTTATCAAAGCACAGGGATCAGAGCCTATCATGCATGCCTAGACCAGCCAGCCCATCTGGATCATCAGTTGCTAGGCATATAGGGGGCTCATAAAACAAAATATATAAAATAAATAAATTGATTTGGGATGTTGGGGTGGAGAGAGAAACTGCATGGCAGGTAGAGGGCGTGGCTTGGTGGGTAAGGGCGGGGGCCCAAGAAAATGTTTGCCCAGGGTCCAATCAATATTAGAGACGACCCTGAGTAATTGTTTGAAGGACACATCATGGACAGGCGTACCTTCTTCCCCATTCGTTGGCCTGCATGGTCCCCTACTTCCCTTACCTGTTTGTGTTGGCTCTCCGGCAGTAGGGACGCATGTCAGTAGGACAGAGATTCCATTAATGGTATTTATCTATGATTGATCTTTTCATGTAATGTGGAACCTTAATTTAAAATTTATAATACTATTTTGGAAATGTACAAATATTGATGTATTGATTACTAGATCCTTATTATAGGCATATTTTCCTGATGGTTATCTACCACCCTTACCCCACAAAACTGGGAGAGGATGGATGTACTTTTGCTGAAAGGCTTCTTGAAGTACAGATTCAGGAAACCAATTACAAATTGAGGTCAAGGTGGTACAAAGCGCGATACTTCACCGCATCTTTCCGAACACGCCCAACACCTGCTGGTGATGCTCAGAAGAAGTAGGCACGCTCCTTCACATCTGGTGGTCGTGCCCCCTCATTTCCTCCTTTTGGCCAGAAATACATTCACTCATACGGGTCATAACTGGTGTCACATTGGAATTCACTGCAGTTTCCCTCTTACTATACCACTTTGATGTCTCCTTCCACATCACCAAGAAATCCCTGGCAATACACCTGCTAAATGCAGCCAAAACCATGATCCCTAGACACTGGAAGGCGACACATCCACCGACAATCAGACTCGAGTAGACACCATGGCTAAAATGGAAGAACTAATCGCAAGTGACAGAGACACCATGCCTCAATACCTGAAAACCTGGACAGCATGGCATCTATTTAAGGGCACGGACTCATACGATACCCTTACTCAGTAATAACTAGCTCTCTCAACCCTGAGACCCTGGCCCCCTTTTCTGCCCACTTCCTCTGCCCCCCCTGCCCATACCCCCCTCTCACACACCTTCAATGTATTTCTAGTTCCAAAGGAAGCGGGCGGAATGAATGAATATCTGAATGTCTCTCTCTCTCATTCTGTCCCCCTCTACAATCTGACCTTCTCTGACTCTCCCATCCTTTCTCCCTAACTTTCTTCTGTCTTTCCTGCCTTCTTTCCTCTCTGATTCTTACATCCCCCCAGCTCCCTAAGAGCCCTAAGTACTATCACTCTTTTATCTCCGCCTCCATATTGGGTACTCTCCCTTAAATAAGCCCTGATACCCGTACACAGCAATAAGCACTTCACTTAAGTTTCTAGCTTAGCCACCAGTCGATATCCCCCGTAGCCCTGAGCCCACCCTCTCCAAGGGATGTTTATGCAACTTTTTAGCAACGCTCGGGCCTACAAACCTTGTAAATCCCACTCTTGCCTTCCAAGGAAGCACATTGGGACCTGTTGACTGTACACTGTGCACAGTGTAATCTTTTATCAGGTACACCGAGGCTTGTTCCCTGGACCTCCCCCACCCCCACTTATGGTATTGAATATACTTTATGTAAGTTACAATATTTCTTTGTACTTGGTTATTATATGAATGTTTGATATTTGCTATCACAATAAAAATTTACTTGTGAAAAAAGAAATGCAGCCAAACCTGAGGGCCCAGTCTCTGTTTCTGATTCAGAGTCTGAGCCCCAGCAATTATTCTCCGAGGGGACTGATATTAAGTTACCTTCTGATGACACAGATTTAAAAGGGGTTGTCTGAAACCTAATTGATGCAATGCACACTTGCCTGCATCTAGAGGATAAGACTGTTTCTGCTACATCTTATTTTGTTTGAGTCTTTCCTCTGAGGACTGAAAAAACTGTGTAGGGTCTTGTGCCCCTCCTGACAGTGTGTTTAGAGTTTTTCCCTTTTGAGAGGGAGCTTATAAATTGGTGGTCTCTTCTCATTGTATAAGTAAAAGAATCTGCGCTCTTGGAAAAATAAAGCTAAGGTGTTTAAGTGCTAATCCTAAAGCTGCTATGAAAATGGTGTATGTGATGTGCAAGTAGAGTGTAACTCGTTAGTGAATAAAAATTGCGAATCAAAAGATGATTAAAAAATAAAATGAAATATAAGAATAAAAGTGTTCCGATATGAAATAGTGATATACAAATTAGGTGCAGATATTTCCTCCAAAATCCCAATTCGTGATGCAATTTAACAGATAACAAATAATTGCAAGATGAGAAACCAATTTAGATATACGGTAAAAGTGAATATGATAGCCAAGTGATTGATAAATCAAAAGTTAATAGATAGGCAAACTAAATGGTATACTGAGACACTAAAGCGGATCCCGACAATTATGCCGGGATCCGCCCAGCTGCGTGACTGACAGCTGGCTCTGCCTATCTAGAGACAGAGCCAGCTGTACCTGCCCCCCCGTCCGTTCCGCCAGTCAGCGCTGGCGGATCGGAGGGGGGAGGGGGGAATCCAGCCACTCCCATGTCACGGCAGAGAGCCGTGACAGGATCAAGAGGTGAGCGAACGCCTGTATGTGGTCACTCACCTCCCGATCTACTGAGCCGACCTGTGACAGTCTTATTGTCACAGGTCGGCTAGAACTATGAGGTGAGTGAAAAGCACTCACCTCATAGTCCTCCTTTAACAGGCACACCACCAAATGGGTTAGAGGTGTTCTTATCTTACAGGATTTTACCGACAGCTAAACTCACTTGGCAGATCCCAGTTTGAATTGACTAGATTGTCAGGGTACTTTGATGCACCTGTTAGGTTCTGAGGTTACCCTTGGTCCTGCCTATCCCCCCTTTTTTTAAGTGCCCCACTCACTGTCTCTTCTTCCCCTTCAGCATGTCTTCAGGGGTATATCTTCTGGGTTTTTCCTGTCTTGAGGAATTTTCTTTTGTCTATGCATTTAAATATAATGTTATGAGGGCTCTTACAACTTTGCTATCTTACTACAAGATTGGTTGCCTTCCCAGGCAGCCCTTTCCTCATCATGAAACCTCTTTCCTTATTAACCCTCTTTCTAGGGTTAAGGATATAAGGCTTGTGCATTCTCCCTCTCATTTTAACCAGCTGGTGTTTTCATTTGCACATTTTATGCTGTCCAATCTTCCCTTTAGTGATTCGTCTTTTCTGGGTTTTGGCCCAGCAAATTTTCTTCTGTTGGCCTTCTCAGTTATTGGTCTGCATGAATCCCTTTTTGTTATTGTGTCTTCTACCTATTGTTGGTTGATCGCTAATTGGCTGTGCAGTTCTCACTGGCAGAGGCCCATTGCTCTTTCAGTCAATAATTTCCCCTTCCTGGTGGTTTTCTTGTCCTGCTCTGGAACATCAGGTTGATTCCCTGTCCTCCCCTTTGTCGTGGCAGTTTCATTATCTTGCAAAGTGCTTCTATCTCTCCATCTATCCTTGAGTCAGAAGTTGGTTCCTTCAGATACCTCTGACATGATAACTCTTGCTGCTTTTTGGACATTTTAACTTTAATCTAATACCTGTGTCCCTCAATAGACAATAAAGAAAATACAATGTTTGTGCTTTCTGTAAAATCTTTTTCTTGTAGCCCATTGAGGGACACAGGTCCCACTCCACTGTGTTTGTTGTCCCTGTGCATTGTTTCTTACAAAACCTCGCCATGTTGGGTAGAGAAAGAGTTATACGGGGGCTCTCTTACAACATTTGTTTTCCAGTGTACCATCCTCCTCTAGCAGTAAACCTGACTGTAATAGAATTCATGTGTCCCTCAATGGACTGCATGAAAAGGAAATTTCAGTAAGTACAAAAATCTTATTTTGCTTTCCCTATAATACAGTTTCATGGGTACTAGACAAAAGCATAGAAGTGAAACACCGCTTCCCCCATGGCTTTTGCAGGGGAAAGACACTTGGTGCTCACCTCAGGGAGGGAGGACCTTGGATGGGAATTTCCAATAAACTGATTCAGCAAGGAATGGAGTGCGGACAGATTTCTTCTTTTATTGTATACACTTAGACTAATTATACATTTACACCATAACAAATAATGCAAACTCTTTTAGGTGTAAATTAAACCAATTCATTTTACATTATCTGTTTTGAATATAGTGGGTAGGGGTTAGAGCCTCTGTTGTTTATTATTGTTTTTGTTCCCCCTTGGGAGATGTCCTGTCAATCCCTGACCTTACATAGTTACATAGTATTTGAGGTTGAATAAAGACATAAGTCCATCAAGTCCAACCTATTGTGTGTGTGTGTGTGTGTATAGGTCCCGGAGTGTTCTCATTCTTAAGAGTACCTGTACCCTTGTACATTACAGTCTCTCAGGAAATCGTCCAACAGCTTCTTGAATGATTCCAGACTATTTGCGGAAATCACTGCTTGAGGCAGAAAGTTCCAGACCCTAACTGCGCAAACTGAGAAGAACCCCCTTCGCCCCTTGTGTTTGAATTTTTTTTCTACCAGTTTTAGGTGGTGGCCTCTAGTCTTTGTTACGGAATTAATCTTAAAGAGTTTGTTGCTATGACTATTGAACATTTTGTACATGAAAATCATGTCCCCCCCTTAATCTCCTTACTTCCAACGTAAACATATTTAAATTTAGTAGCCTTGTCTCATAGTTCTGGTCCTCCATCCCCTTGATGAGTTTGGTCGCCCTCCGCTGGACTTTCTCCAGCTCAAGGACATCCTTTCTGCCCAAAACTGCACCGCATACTCCAGGTGAGACCTGGTGACAGCTTTTTCACTAGCACAGGACTTGTCAAGCTTTTACTAACTTATAAAATTGAATCAGGCATGTCAATTGCATGACTATACATTTATGAACTCAAATTCTTTGATATTCTTGAAAAGTTTTTTAAAATTGTCACACAAAAGCGCACCCTCAGTGGATCGAATGGGTGGTAGTGTCGTTGTGCGGCTCCAGTGGTCACAGGCCTGGGTATCCCATAAAGAAACTGTGTACTCAAATAATACAAAAAAAGAGAGAGGAGCGCCACAACCTAGTACAATAAACCAAGTGGGTATAGGGAGAAATTAGTATAGTTATAGTTGCACTCACTTGTGGGTTAATGGGAGTCAAAACTGGAGCAGCTGTACATGGCAACCAATCCGCCTCTCTCTTTCATTTTCAAATCTTAACTGTACAAACTGAAGAGAGAAGCTGATTGGTTGCCATGCACAGCTGCTCCAGATTTTGTCTGCTCCAGTTTTCATAAATTCCCCCCTATGTTTTCCTCTGCTTCTTCCATTAGACTTGCAATTGTTTTAAAATTACTGTGTATTAATATGTTTAATATAATTTTTTTTAATTTCCATTCTTTTTTCTGTCTAACATGTTTTATAAAAATCTATCAAAATGGTTTTATGAAACATATTTACATGTAGTAGTAATAATGTGTTGTTATTATGAAATGTTTTATGGTTTGTTGTGCTTTAATGCAGATGCTAAGGACCTGTTGACAGTCTGTAGTTTATCTCATTTTTAAAATAACTTTTCCTTCCGGTCATTTAGTGGATGCCGAGCTTAACTCCAGCTATGTTGTTAGGAATGAATGGAGGAAATACTTGTGTGACATATGAATTGTTCTATGTAGGAACCTTTCTGAACAACTCATAGTTTAATTTTGTAAACAATACAAACTAATGATTTCAGGACAGTGGTGGAGCACCAGAGCTAGGTCCCCGCTGCAACCCTGGTAATTCTCGCGCAAATGCCAAGTATCGGCATTGGTATCTCAACTGGTATCTAAACATACTACCTTCACAAATGTTATTGGGATTACAGGCCAGTAACATAGTATACTTAATGGCAGATAGCCATTGAGTCCTGTACAAAATTACATGAATATCATATTAAACATGTTAAACAGAGACTGTTCTATTTGGGGAAGTAGAGCTAACATAACTGTGCTTTTTCAAGTAAAATCAAATGTTATGCAAGCTCTTTTTTTCTTCAATAGAACAGGCAATAACCCACCAAACTAGTGGAGAATATAATATCAAGTATGTTTACTAATGTGAAATAAATCATATTAAAATGTTTTTGGAGCTGTTGTAATATACAGCAGGGCAGGCGTAATAGCACAGCAAACCAGTGGAGAGATTTTCTTTTTTTTTTATAGAACATTTTACCTATTTTTGCCAGGAAAAACAATTTGTAGTGCAGCACTGTACAATAGCAACACAATGGATTGCTATAAGGGTATGGTATGGCTAGGCAGTGATGAATATCAAGGTATCAGTGTTGGAGATACAATATATACAATACAACAATATCACCATATTAATAATATAGCATGTGCAAAGTTGTTTTTGATGTCCAGCAACAAAGAGTTAATGTGCATTTTATAGTATGCAGAGCTGGTTCTTGAACCAGCAAGGAGTACTGTGTCCAGCTGCCATGGATACTCTCACAAAATGGCCACTGGAGTCTGCAATTTCAGACATTTATCTACACACTAGTAAAAGTATATTGAAAAATGTCCGCAATTGCAGACACCAGCAACCATTATAAGAGAGTCTGCGTCCTAATAGGAAGCTGTACTCTCACTTAGGTGGTGGGCTTGGGACAAGGAGGTGACACAGGTTTGGAATCACTGCTTTAATGAAACATTGACACTTTTGCATTGCTTGCCATATTTTTTCATTTGGGTACTGGTGTAATATATCTTTCTCGGCCTTTTGACTAAGATCAAGTGTAGTATCTGTTCTTATCAGTTTTCGGTGGGGAAAAGAACCGTCCTTGCGGGGGATGGTTACTTAGTACTCGCTGGAGTGAAAGAGCGTGTGGGGCGGCTTCCTGTGAGAGGGGAACCGCTCAGTACATGGCTTTCTGACTGAACAGATGCGAAGCTTGGTCTGGCTCGAGGGTTCAGGGGCGGCAGAAGCCCGTGGTGTTGTGCCCCCTGGGGGTGGCGTCCCAGGGGTGCATCAGAAAATCACTTAGGGTGTGGGACCCCACAAAGTGATTCACTGTGCACTAGGTCACGACACCATCTTGCATTTTCTGCACTACGCCTCCAAGACAGGCCTTATGGCTAGTCTGGGGCAATTTTTTATGCACCCGGCCCCTAAGGCCTGTCAGAGTGGTGCACTGACACTTTAGATTTATTTAAGCACACTATCCACGTTTGGCACTTTTTATTTTAAATTTGTCCCACAGATGCTAAAGGTGCAGGTTTCTTTGGGGCCTAATCCTGACGCTGGGAGGAGATTCTGTGCCTCCTACGGGGTTCTCTGTCTCCTCCCACCCAGGAGTTGGGTCTCTCTTCGGGAGAGCCCACTTGCCTAGTACTGTGAGGGACCTGTTTCGGCAGGTCCCCCGAAGGAAATGGGTCCGCCGGCCTTCGGGTTGGTGGACCAACAGTCTCAACCCCTGTCAGGAGCCTTGCGCCCCAGGGGGTCGGGAAATTAGGTCCCTTCTTTGGATGGACCTTTCACCCTTGTGCACGTTTTTGTGTGCTGTGATTTCACGGTTGCACTTTTTTTGTTCACAGGGGGAAGTTTGTTTAGACACACGTCCACTGGCTTCGATAAAAAAAAACTGGTGTAAAATCCTTTGCATCCAAAGGGAGTTCAACTTACATTATATGTGGTGGAATAGTACCACACATTTCTGTGTGTTTGCAAAGCATTTCTATGAAGTTGCCATCTTATCTACAGTAAGCAGATACGTCTGCAAAGGTCACATTTTTATTGTATCACAATTATGGTGTTTCATTGTGCTGAGTTGCCCTAGACTGACTGTAAACTAAAGACATAACATTTCTGTTTTGAACAGATATTTGGGCTATTGGTTGTATTTTCGCTGAGTTGTTAACATCAGAGCCCATTTTTCATTGTCGGCAAGAAGATATAAAAACAAGTAACCCATTCCACCATGATCAGCTGGACCGGATATTCAGTGTGATGGGATTCCCTGCAGGTAAATCACAACTTCCACTAGGTGTTAGCTTTAGTTGTGGCTTTATTTCCTCAAATGAAAAACATCTATTGGATCAAACACTGTTTCAAGATTTGTTGGACTGTAAGGCACTTTCTGCAGATTCTTAGTATTAAATATATTTATGGTTTTATTATTATATACATTTTCTGCAGATCCTTGAAATTCAGTAAAATAATGTTTTGAAGTGTTGGTGTTGTACAGTTAATATAGACCCCAAAAGAACCAGTGATTTATTTTGTATTTATTTAAATGCACTGATGTCATCTATCCATTAGCTGTATGCAACTGAGGAGATGCCATGGTGTCTGGTGATAGCTGTAAGGAAATGCTTTCTGGGCCATTGCCAAGGACAGAGAGTTCATACAACAAATAGCTGTTATGCGATAAACCTTACATGGAATGGTAATAGGAAGCCAAATATCAATACTTGTATTCCCATTTTCTGAGGTGTCATGACATATAAAGGAGAGCTTCCCTCAATACAAGAGTCATTAGTAAAATATCAGGTTATGTCTTCTTGGCATTTCCTTGTTTTAACAGTGAGCTGCTATGCAAAAATATAGTACTCTAGCACCTCCATTATCCAAGTGGTGAAGAATTTATAATAGAGAATAGCTTTTGCAAAAAAACAACAGTGTACAGTGAGGCTAATTGCTAGAAGCACAGCTAACAATATTTACCATCTGACACTTTCATGTGTCTTAAATACCGTAATCTTAAATCAATCTTTCTTCCATCTGCTGTGTCACTAGTTGTACCTGTAGCTCTGCAGAGCTCTGTTAAGTTTGCAGAGCTACAGGAACACACTAGTGACAGCGGCAAGGAGGAGGCCATATGAGGCAACATTGGGAAGCAGGCATGCAACACACCCTGAGGTGTCAGATCCTAAGGATTTTTAGTGGCGGCTCTAGCTTTGCAAGTGATAGAAGACTGGCTTCAACTGAGCCAGTAAAGTTAAAGGAGAACTATGGGTTTAAGGCTTTTCCCCATAGTTCTCCTTAGGGTAACGGGAGGACACAAACTAGCGTCCTCCCGAGACCCTAGGCTCAGTATCCCGCGAGCTGTACCTCGCGGGATACTGAGTCGCCGCAGCTGAAGCGGATCCCGACAATTATGTATGGATCCGCCCAGCTGCGTGACTGACAGCTGGCTCTGCCTATCTAGAGGCAGAGCCAGCTCTACCCGCCCCCTCCTCTGTCCATTCCGCCAGTCAGCGCTGGCGGATCGGAGCAGGGAGGGGGGAATCCAGCCCCTTCCCGGTCACGGGGAGAGCCGTGACATGATCGAGAGGTGAGCGAATGCCGGTATGTGTTCGCTCACCTCCCGATCTACTAAGCCGACCTGTGACAGTCTCATTGTTACAGGTCGGCTAGAACTATGAGGTGAGTGAAAAGCACTCACCTTATAGTTCTCCTTTAAGTAATATACAGGTGAAACTCGAATAATTAGAATATCGTGCAAAAGTAATTGCAGTAATTGCTGCAAAAGGGGCCCAAACCATGTACTGAGTACATATGCATGCTTGTACTTTTCAGAGGTCCGATATTGTTCTATGTACAATCCTTGTTTTATTGATTGCATGTAATATTATACTTTTTTGAGATTGTGGATTTGGGGTTCTTGGGGTTTTCATGAGCTGTAAGCCATAATCATCACAATTATGACAAATCACGGCTTGAATTATCTTGCTTTGCATGTAATGAGTCTATCTCATATATTAGTTTCACCTTTTAAGTTGCATTAGTGAAATAAATGAACTTTGCACGATATTCTAATTATTCGAGTTTCACCTGTACATGTAATTTACAAAGCACAGTTTAATTTTTTTTATCAGCAATACTGTCTCTTTAAGTGACATGATATATTCCAAGCATCATAAGGCACTGGAAAAAATTACATCCGTTTTAATGACTTTTTTAGTATTATTAAAAATTATACCACTGGTTACTTAAAGTGACACTAAACTGGAGTTAAATCTTAAAAATGCATTTAAGTACCTTAACTATTAACAAAATTGCATCTAATTTATGTATCACTCAACTGTAGATCCTCAAATCATCTCTGAATCCTGACCCTATCCTTTCTTCTGGAGGGTGGCTACTTTTGTTCCCCATGGTCCCTGTGTTGCAAAGTAGCCATTGCTCCAAGCTCAATTCTGTGATGGACTACTATCTCACATTTAATTAGCTAATTTGTATTGAAGTTATAGTCTATAATGGGGACCGTGGAAAAGTAGCCACCCTCCAGAAGGAAGGACAGTGTAGGTATGAATTCAGAGATGATTTGAGGATCTACAGTTGAGTGATACACAAATAAGATACATTTTTCTTAACAGTTAAGGTACATGAATGCATTTTTAAGAACTAACTTCTGAATTTCGTGTCACTTAAAAAAAGATAATAGGTGCCAATAGATATTTCAGTTTTATGGTAATCGTAGGTTCTTCACTTTGAAAAAAAAACTAAAGAAAATTGACTTTAAAATGACAAAGTCTTGTAAAAAAATTTTGTATTCAATTCAAATTTTTTATACTAGAATGAACAGTGTAAAATACTCCAAAATGATAAGAACTGCTTCATAAAATCATGTATTTGAAAATAGCTGAACTCATGAATACACACGTTTCCAGAAAATGACTATAAAGGGTCAGACACCAAAAATGTAATATTCTGTCACAAAAAAATGCCATATATTTATACTATATTTTCTATGAGTTTTATTTTGAAAACTATGGTTTGCCTTTTTTGTTTAGATAAGGATTGGGAAGATATCAGAAAGATGCCAGAATATCCTACTCTTCAGAAAGATTTCAGGAGAACAACGTAAGGTTTTACACATGTCAAACGAGTGTTTTTAGGGCTGGTTGTGGTTCTCTAACTGCTTCTTATGTTGAACAATTTTCATTGAATCAGGCCCCAGATCATTCTGTGGCTCTTTAAGGCCCCATTCACATATGTGCACTGTGGTAACGTACGTAAAGTTGTGTGTTTTTGTGCAGTGTAGCATGCCAAAATGCACATCACTTTGTAAGAAGCACTGAGATGCCATTCATTGTTAATGGCACCCCAACACACCTTTCTGCACCATGCACTTTCAGGTGAGTGAAATTGCTCCAAAATGCATGATAACAAAATACCATGAGAGGAATTTATCAAAACTGAAGCCGAAAAAATCTGGAGTAGTTGCCCTGGGAAACCAATCATCTTCTCTATTTAGTTTATTCAGTTAAGATTTGAAAATGAAAGAAAGATGGTGATTGGTTGCCGTGCACAGCTTTTTTGATAAATCCCCCTTGTGTTTTAGTGTGGCGCATTTTGAGAAAAAGGGACAAGGGGGTGATTTTTCTGCGTAGTGCTAATGCTTTAGAAAATGTAATTTCTTTGTAATTCATTGAGGGACACAGGAATGTAGTAATTCTTTACATATGAGTTATATTGCCCCCTACGGGAGGATTTGGACACCGGCAAACAAAACACAGTGACTAGCCGGGTATAACACATGCCACTCCCAGTATGCCTCATTTTTTTACTAGTATCCTTCGCTACGCACTGCTTGAGTTAGTTTCTTTATGCAGCTATCCAGATCAGTGTATCCTCAGTAACAGCTTTGGAGGTTTACCCAGACCCGACTGATCTGGACGATTGTGGGCCTGCCTGGAATATGACCTTCAGGTACCGGGCTCTGTGTTTGACACTTTCCAGACCATTGTGTGCTTTGTCTGTTAGCACCAGAGCCTTTTCCAGCTCCATAGCCATGGTATAGCCTCTGCTGTGACCCTGTCTTTGAAGTACTCACATTGTAGGCCATATGGGCTGAGTATTGGGATAAGCTTAGTTTATTAGGACTGATGGGGTGCCATTATTATACACCATTTTTTTCCTGTTGGTTTCCGATGAAAGTGTGGGATGCTGAAGAACTGAGTGCTTTGTCACAAGATGTCATGTCGCCAATGACCTCTGTCCTCTGTTCCTGCCATTCAGTATGAGGTAGCACCTACCTGCTACTGCTCCTAATAGCAAGAGACACGCGGTTCCACCTCGTTTCTTGCTGCCACCTACAGTGACCTGGTCACCTCCGGCCATTGAACCTCTCCTGTTGTGGTTTGTGAGTACCTAAGGTTTTATCTGGTATTCTGAGTGAAGTTGTTCCTGCCCAGCAGTGCAGCATGTTGGACCCCAAACACAATTGGAGCAGTCCCCCAGTACCGTGTCCCCCCCAGCTCACAATGCCTTATCACTGCATTTATGCAAGGTATCATGGGCCAAATCACAACTTTAAATGCTGACTCTACCCATCCCCTCCATCAGGGAGACTTTATGGTCTTTGTAGACATCAAGAGTGCATACTTGCATGGCCCTCTTTCAGCACATCAGTGATTCCTTCACTTTGCCGTGGGTCCCCAAACTTTCAGTTTGGGGTCCTGCCATCTGGCCTCTCCCCCAAAACATTTGTGTTCACCAAGGTTTTAACTTCTGTGCTTGCCTTGTAACACTGCCATGGCATTCCCACTTTGGGATATGTGGGCCCACAGGACGGTACTTTGAGACCCCTGCTATAGATGATCTGATCCTCTGTCAATTACTTTGTTAGCAGAGGAGAGAGAACCGTGGGTTCCTTTTCCTCTTACATCTTAAAAATGCACAATTAAAGTTTTCCAGTCCAGCAGAAGGAAGTACCTCACCTCCACTTCTGATCCCGAATCCCTGCACCTCATTGTTGTGCTTACCCCTCCTCTCCAGGAGGCAGAGAGTGACAGGCAGGCTGTGTGTTTCACTCACAACACAAAGTCACACACACAGAGCCTTGTTACCAATTTGTCTCTTCCATCCTGTGTCCTGAGCTTTGTCTAGTATGGGACAGGTTAACGGCAGGTAGGACAGCTGGCAACTATGCATTTATGTATCATGTACCCAGCACAGAACCTGAGGCCGCAGAATTTGCATGGAGATGGATGCTCCACAGTTGATCAGAGGCCATTCTGTGTTGTCACGGTGCTGAAGGAGCGCAGAGCGGGTATAAAACAGGAACCGCAGCACTGCCGAGCAATAACTGAGAGGCCCCGGCCACAGCTTACAATCTCTATATAAGCACTAAATACTTCAGCTACCCGCAACCAGAAGAGCCGTACCAAGCCAGCCATACTGCCGATTAAAAAAGCACTGTGATTGGCTTGGGCGCTCTGCACCATGTAGCTGCTCCTCCAAGTCAGGTACACGGTCCGTGACTGCGTGCCTGACTAGTCAGCTGGCTGCGGGCCGCATGGTACCAGTTTGTGGTCTTATTTCAGTACTGCTTTGTTACAAAACTGAGTCATCTGGGGAGTGAGAGGGGTTATACCAGGCTGATCACTGTTTTTTTGTTTGCCAGTGTCAAAATCCTGTAGGTGGCATTCTAACCCTAATGTCTAAGAATTACTATGCATTCCTCAATTCCTGTGTCCCTCAATGATTTCTTAGAAAAAGATTTTACAAAAATACTATTTTGCCACTTCTTATAATGAATACTATATTATAATAAATGCTAAAGTTTTTATTATTTGTTTTATTGTCTTTTGTAATTTGGTAGCTGTTGCTCTCAGCAGGTCTACTGTTGCCCAATACAGAATTTTTCTACTACGTTTGGGTCACTGGTTCATTCACGTTTGCAATCCCAGCTTTTTTGTAGTGCAGTGTTTACATGCATAAGCTTGAAAATAAAAGCAACACTATTGGTGGACTGGCGCCTCACCAGTTAGAAAGCCTCACACACCATTATGCAGTACAAATGAGTCATCCTGACAGGCGGATCAATACTGCTGCAGTCAACGTGCTTTGTATTAAATGCATAATATGCAGACTTGAAAATAATATTACCCCTGTGCTTCTAATTAACAACATTCTTATGAAAATAGTGCTCTGTTTTGCCTGTTGTTTGTGGCTGGACTATTATATCTATAGTCAAAGAGCATTCTGAATGTAACATGCTGAGACAACAACAGAATTGCATTTTATTTGCATGTTTTAAGAGGAAATGCTATGTGTAGGCTCTTTATAGCAAAAGGTATACCACTTCATGTTTCTGTCTTTTATGTTTTACAGGTATGCTAACAGTAGCCTGATAAAGTATATGGAGAAGCACAAGGTCAAACCTGACAGTAAGGTTTTTCTCCTGGTAAGTTAATGATGCAGAAGAAAGAAACGTAAATTTTTTTATTATAAAAGTGTACTCCATATAAGCTTATTCGGTAATGCAGTAGAAAGACGCATGATTTTCAATGCTCAGTAACCTATAACACCAATAAGATTTTACTTTCTTGATATTATATTAGTGAAAAGTCAAGTGGAATTTGTTGTTATTCAGAGCTATTTATCCACCCACCCCCAATTTCTGAGTAAAAAGAGTTAATTGAATATTCATACAAAAATATTTTCAAATCACAGCTTCAGTGCTCAGCAACTGTGCACATGCCTTAGGAATACTGACTTAAATTTATTTTATTTTTTTCTTGGGCTTTAGGGAGTTTGGGGAAAGGGTGGATTCAGTCATCTGATTAAACTATACTCATACTTTAATTTTAAAATTTGATTTCCTTTTAAAAGCACTACTAGTCACCTCTTAAGTGAAGTTGCAAGGTATCCATTTTAATTGCTGAAAAGTATTTCCACAACCACGTTACATGATCATATAAAAATTAAATGCATTGAAGTCATTCTGCCAATTCACAAGGTACAACATTGGTCTTGGCTATTAGACAACAACTTTTGTTTAGAGTGTTCTTAAAGAGGAACACCTTGTACTTTGAAGTTTGCAGTGTTACAGTATACGCCCAAAAAGTTTTTCTTTTTTAGAAACCACAAAATAGAGTGACAATTACAATAATTGAGTCATAACTTTAATCTACAATGATCCTTAATCTAGTGGTTTAGGAGCGACCCTCCGATCCATTTCGTGTTACTTGTGGCAAAATCTCAGCATGTTACACACCTAATATTTATCATATAAACAATTTAATTGACAGGATATCTTTTTTTTTATTACTAAATATTTTGAAGTATTACTATTTATAATAATATAATACATTTGTTGTTTGCTATTCTTTTCCATGCTACCATGTTATGCTTGAATTTGGCATAGTAAGTGTGAAAGATAGATGTCTGGTACAGACTTATTTTTCTTAAGTATGATACAGCTATACTGCCATATATTCATTTTTCAGATAACCCACCCACGCACACTTGGCTAATTATCAACATACATAGACTTAAAATAGTTTTCCACAAAATTTGGAACATATTAAAGATTTACATTTCTGTAAAAATATCTGTTAATGCTAAATCTGAGCGTATTGTGCTTGACATAACGTACATTACAAAGGTAACAGTATATTTATTAAAAGCAGCTCTCTTCTTCAGTTTCAGCAGATTGCTGTGTCAGAAGCATTAAGCCTCAGCTTATATTGTCATACAGAATGTGCTTACATACACATGTTCTGAAACAAAGTGCACTAATGTCTAAGATTCTCTATCCATTTACCTAACATTTCCCAGAAATCATATACTTTTCCAATAATTATATAGTAAGTACTGCTAAAGAGGATATTAGAGTAATATTCTATATACCTAATTATTCAGCTTCACATGTGAAGCTTTGAATAAAACCAATAAAATCATTGATCCATTAAGACATTGCAGATTTTAATATCTCCGATTTTATTTTGAACAAGTAAAACTAAGTTGGTTTCATATACATACAATATTTGTGGTACACCTCCTCGGGGAGTACCAAGGTAGGAGCTGTAAAAATCACAGAAAAATGTAAAAGTGCATTATTTACAGATTCTGAACAATCAGTAAAGCACTTCAAAACAAGCCCCGAATCTCTATAGCTTGAAAGCTGAACTCCAGGATAAACAAATATTATCTAAATACAAAAGGCATGTGTTTTCTTATTTGTATCTTGGTGTCCTTTTTGTATTTCTTCTGGATCTATGCAGTAATCCAGTGCCTTTGTGCAGGTGCTTTTTGTAATAAAGACCACTCACTCCTTCTCTCTGTCCTTGTGTAGGTTGACCGGTCTTGTATCTGCCCCCATGTAGTAGGGGTAGCCTGCTGGGCCCCTCCCACAGCTCTGCTCTCTGCACAGGCTATGTGCAACACAGTGATGATGTCATCACTACTTTTATAGGGAAATACAGTATATGGGGTTTTAAAAGTGTTTGGTGCACACACACAGCGGATTTATATCCTTTGTGGCTAATAAGGAACATATTTCAATAAACGTTTTTGTGCCCAGAATGCATCTTTAAGCATTGTGGAGAAAATAATTTAAGCTTACAACACAGGCACTGTGATTTTCTGAGGGCAGATCTTGGCAGACTGTCAGCCCTCTAATGTAAACAAGCTGATGTTTTTTAAGTGACTTTAGCATCTTTGTTGTGATCTTAGAGGATTTTAGAGAATGAATATCTTCACATTAAAAACAGATAGGAAGGTGAGTAACTCTTTTACTTTTAGTTAGGAATATGTTAATTGTTTCATTTCCATCTGGGCATATGTGCACTTACAGATACAGAGTTTGAAATAATACCGTAAGATTAAAATATAATATTTTTTTTTTCAGGGAATTTGGTAGTCATGCCTGACAGAAACAGCATGAAGTTCTGTTACTATACAGCAGAACTGTTCATGAATTAGTGATGAATGTGATTCTCCACGCATTACCTTTTAAAAGCATTAACAGAATGAGACTAAGAGAGCCTTGCTAGGATTATTAGTGTTGCACACACAGCAGTGTGTCGTCTGAACATCCAAGGGTTGCGCTGGCTGTAATCCTGAATGGACATGTAAAACTTCTAGAAAGATGTTTAGGGAAATGCAGCAACCTGGGCATATTTAAAACCCCGCCTTTTAAGCGATACCATAGTCATTTATTATTTTATATGAAAAGTTAAAAACATGTCTGTTCCGGAACAGGAAAGTGTAGAGATATTATGAAAAATGTTTTAGCAGATAGTATGTGCAGGAAAGCAAAGCAGAGGCTATGACAGTATGTACAGGAGAAAAAAGGCAGATTGTTATAGTGGGCAGTAAGTGCCAGAGGAAAGTATGGAGAGTATGATTACAGCCAGTTCATTCACAAGAGATTTACATGGTGATTTTGAATCTTTTTGTTCCTGCATCAGGAAAAAGGCATTCTTAAGTGTTGCAAATCCCCAGGGCAGTTCTTGATTGTGCATTTTCGTGAACGAGAATCAGCCATATAGTAAAAACCTGTGCTTAAAAAGGGAGATAATACAGTTAATAACAAGCACTTTGTGGACAAACAACACTTTTAAAGCTTATCCTTTGTACAAGGTTATTTTGCTGTTGTGACTTTCATGATTAGAGCTAATAATTTGATTAATTCTTTGACCTTTGTTTCATGCAGCTTCAAAAACTTCTTACCATGGACCCAACAAAAAGAATAACTTCAGAACAGGCTTTACAAGATCTCTACTTTCAAGAGGATCCTCTGCCTACATCTGAGTATGTTTTCTTTTTTTGCACTAGTATGCACTTTCACACACATGTGTATTGAATTATTTAGTTCACATATATTGTAAAGCCTTCACTTGTTCTTTGTTATCTTTCCATGAGTGTTCTGATTCTCGTGAGCTTTGCTGCCTGCTTTTCTCTTACGTCATTTGGCTTGCAAACTGCAGCACAGTGTCATTGACATTGAGGATGTCATTGAGACTATCTCTCTGTATAGACAGAGAACTGTATGGACAGAGAACTTGTCTTGGTACAGCAAAAGATAAGAGGGCACCATATCAGTCCACGTTACCGAAAATAACATCTGTATTCTAAGAAAAAAAAGTAATTTACACTATATTGCCAAAAGTATTGGGACACTCATTGGATTCGGGTTTTCCAGTGAAGTTTCCTTGCTACTAAATATTCCACCATCAACTGTTAGTGGTATTATAACAAAGTGGAAGCAACTGGGAACAACAGCAACTCAGCCACGAAGTGGTAGGCCACGTAAAATGACAGAGTGGGGTTAGTGCATGCTGAAGCGCACAGTGCGCAGAAGTCCCCAACTGTCTGCAGAGTCAATAGCTACAGACCTCCAGACTTCGTGTGGCCTTCAGATTGGCACAACAACAGTGCGTAGATAGCTTCATGGAATGGATTTCCATGGCCGAGCAGCTGTATCAAAGCCTTACATCACCAAGTGCAATGCAAAGTGTCCGATGCAGTGGTGTAAAGCACGCCACCACTGGACTCTAGAGAAGTGGAGTTGTGTTCTCTGGAGTGACTAATCACTCTTCTCTGTCTGGCAATTAAATGGACATGTCTGGGTTTGGTGGTTGCCAGGGGAACGGTACTTGCCTGACTGCATTGTGCCAAGTGTAAAGATTGGTGGAGGGGGGATTATGGTGTGGGGTTGTTTTTCAGGGGTTGGGCTTGGCCCCTTAGTTCTAGCGAATGGAAATCTTAAGGCATCAGCATACCAAGACATTTAGGACAATTTCAGGCTCCCAACTTTGTGGGAACAGTTTGGGGATGGCCCTTTCCTGTTCCAACATGACTGCGCACCACTGCACAAAGCAAGGTCCATAAAGACATGGATGAGCGAGTTTGGGGTGGAGAAACTTGACTGACCTCAACCCGATAGAACACCTTTGGGATGAATTAGAGCGGAGACTGCGAGCCAGGCCTTCTCGTCCAACATCTGTACCTGACCTCACAAATGCACTTCTGGAAGAATGGTCAAACATTCCCATAGACACACTCCTAAAACTTGTGGGCAGACTCCCCAGAAGAGTTGAAGCTGTTATAGCTGCAAAGGGTGGGCCAACTCAATATTGAACCCTACGGATTAAGACTGGGATGCCATTAAAGTTCATGTGCGTGTAAAGGCAGGCATCCCAATACTTTTGGCAATATAATGTATTTGTCTGTATATAAATATTAAAATATATCCCCCAAAGCTGCTTCCAAATACACATACATAGTTATTTACATACAATTTTTTAACTTGTATTTCCACTTAAACATGTACACTCAAAAACAAAAAAAATTTTAATTTAGAGATGCATACTGAAAGCATAACCTACCTGCTGGGTGGTTCCATTGTTCATTCAGATATTAGTATACAGCATAAATCCACCCACTTCCTTTTGTTTTTAATATGATGATCCAGGGCCACACCTGCTGGAGATGATGGAACCCCTGCCCTTGTTGTCTTACAAAAATCGTCATGTAAAAAAAAATATGCGAATACTAAGAAGTTTCCTCAATCCAACCTGCCTTGTATTTGCTTAGTAGTGCAGGATCAGAGAGAAACGATACACAGCAAAGGCTGCCGAATGGAAACTCATGTTTACACTTTATGGCACCGTAAGTCCTTTTTCTGCAGGAAATTACACAGGACTCAAAGTAAATTTAGTAAACTTTCTGACTCAAGAACAATTGCTGAGTTTACTGGATTTCATCATTTGCTTACTAAATTATGAATTTCAGTTGCTTTTTTGGAATTGCTCTTTATTTGGTTTTCTTTGATTATAATTAATATTACCTGCTCACATACTTTTCTCCCTTAGCCTAAAGTCACCTGCCTACACCCTCAGGTAATGCTGGGAGATGCGTTTAGGGTTAGGGTGGAAGGGGTGTAGACATGTTACGCTATGTGGTTAGAGAGAGGTACAGTAGGGTAACCTTAAGACTGTAGGCTGGTGACTTTAGGTCAAGGAAGCTAGTGTTATGGGTGGGGGACTTTCAAAGTACACATTATCTCAGATATACAATTTCCATTAATACTGGTATAAAAACACTTTCAGGAGTTCATGTTGGAAGTTGTTTTTTTAAATTAATTATTAAAATGCTTGGTGTTTTATTAGTGTGTTTGCAGGGTGCCAGATACCATATCCAAAACGTGAATTTCTAAATGAAGATGAGCCTGAAGAAAAAGCTGAAAAGGTATATTGTGTGTGCTATGAGACACACAACACATTTACTGCATTATACTTTTTGGTTAGCATGGGGACGGGTTAGAACATCGGTGGTTTTTTTTGTTGAAGAAGAGAATGCTGTGCTGATGCTAAGATGTCACGTTTTTTGAAAAAAATACCTGTTGTCGTAATCTTATTAAGACTTCTCATAAATCGAACAAGATGGCCAACTCTCCCACCATGGCATACACTTTGGAAGCAATGTCAAAAATGAGCACTCATGATTAGAAATATAAACTTGAAGACCAGGGGTAGGCAATTTTGGTACTCCAGCTATGGTGAAATACCTATCCCATCAGGCCTCTGGGAATCATGCCTGTTGCTGTCAATCTTACAGTGCCTCATGGGACTTGTAGTTCAACAGCAGCTAGGTCCCAGGGTTGCCTACTCTTGTTGTAGACTGTTCGGTTTCTTTGCAGAAAAGAAACTTTAGAAAACTTTATTGGACAAATATCTTCTAAAAGTGGACATGTTTCAAGGGATTTGAACCCTCTTCATCAGGCTTAAAGTGACGTTTAATTCAGGAGTTAAATCTTAAAATTGCATTCAAGTACCGTAACTATTAACAATACTGTATTTCACTCGGCTGTAGATCCTCAAATCATCTCTGAATTCATGCTGACACTATCCTTTCTTCTGGAGGGTGGCTACTTTTGTTCCCCATGGTCCCTGTGTGTGTTGTAAAGTAGCCACCACTCCAAACTCGCTCCCGTGATAGACTACAATATCAGTACAAATTGGAAAACTAAACATGAGAGTGTAGTCCATCTGAAAATTGCCTTACCTGAAGGTTTTGTACATAATGATGCAAGTAAAAAAAAAATGTAAATAAGGAAATGTAGTTTGCCACAGTGAAAAAGTAGTTAATAGAGGAGCGGTTTTATAGTGACAGGCCTGCAGAGGATTAAATGATAGTAATAGGGTCCTCCAAACAATAGTGACTTAACAATATGTAGGTAAACAAATTAAGTAATTCTGACATTACATGGGCAAAAAAATCAATTATAATACTCAGACAACAAACAGTTTATTGTTAAACTACTTCAGCAATTAGTTGGCAACGACTAGTACACACATGAAACGGCAATCATTACAATATGCAGGCGGCAAATAGGCAATTAAGATGATATGTGGCAGACTTTACAACTAAGAAGGATCCTGGGAGAGCTCTCCACCACCTATACATCACGGGTAGCGCTAATCATGTTCTTCTGAAACATGATCTACATGATCCCAAAGTGCAAAATATAAAGAGGGTCTAGTTTTTACCAGGGACCCCTACAAGGAGGTTTGTATCTATCTACATGACATAGTTCAAGTACCTGAGTTTGCAATACAAGCAGCAGCAAGAAGGTGAAAGGCAACTAAAGTACCTTATCATCAGGTAAGAGCATATTTCCTGATGTATAATTGATAAGTGCAGTATATGGGTGTACTATGTATGCTCATGGTAACCGGAGTTCTATAATGTATGACCCATCATTAGAAGCATGAAAGAGTAAAGCTGAAGTAATACATTTAACTGGCTAATGGAATACACTGAACCGTTAAGCCTTTTACTGTTATATTAAAGGTTTGCCGTTTTTATCTACTCAGCAAATAAGCTTTTTTATTTCAATGTTATTCGTTTTCACCAAATTACCATGTAACAAAAAAAGATCTTTCTGTGTTTGAATATATGGTAAGTATAACTGGTGTGATTAAAATGGTTTTACCATTGTCTCTCCAAGACATTTTTGCCATATACTGCTTAGTTCTGTTCATAGTATTATAGCTTTTCATTTAGTAAACATAGTTTACACTTTTCAGAATCAACAGGCACAAAATCAGCACCAGCAACAAACAGCAAATCAACAACAGACAGCTGCTCAGCAGCAGCAGGTGCAGCAACAGAACAGCAGCCAGACCAATGGTACAGCAGGAGGTGCAGGAGCAACAGTGGCAACACTTCAGCATAGCCAGGATTCCAGTCTTAACACAGGACCTCCAAACAAGAAACCACGCATGGGGCCTTCAGTGGCTAACTCTGGAGGACCCTCTCTGATGCCTTCCGACTATCAGGTACAGATTTACCTGTCAATGAGGTTAATCAGTAGTATGTATGTTGTCATAATATACTAGTCAGTTAACTTTATCTCTATATGTAAATCAAAATAAATTGCTGCTATGCTGAATATCAATTCTATTAATATACCAACTTATATCCACATATAGCACAGAGCTCTATGTAACACCCAAAAAAACTAATTCTATTTTTACTTGCACTAATAATTATAGAGTGTTCTTTTGTATATATTGTGTGGCAGTGCATGGCAATGCCACGGTGTAGTATGGCAACTTTGGCGCCCAGGACTCTCAGCCAGAGGGGCTGAGAGGTTCCACAATGTAAATACCTTTGGAGAGGAGGAACTGGCTGTTCAATTCCTTCCGGGTTTTCCAGACTATATTTGGATGGGATCTCCATTCCTGGGGCCAGGTGTTGCCAGTGGCCAGGTTGAGCTGATCAGGTGGCTGAGAGCAGCCTTATTAGGAAGCCAGCCCAGTGCTTTAGAGGAGAGTTGTGGGTGTGCAAGAGGCACACGACGACAGGCAGACTCTGCTGCGTGCGTGAGCACAAGGGACACAGCCAGGAAGGCTGGAGAGGTCCAGAGGGTGGGTGACCCTGAGATACCTGTCGAGGAGACAGAGAGGGACAGTGACCCACGAGGGGTGGATACTGAACCGCTTGGAGCTAAGGAAAGCTGCTGAGCAGTGCTGAGGACTGTATTCACAGAGAAATACGGTAAAGTCCTGAGACTATCACACTGGGAGTGTATGGAACAGACAGATGTCGGTGAGACCAACCACAATGTCTTGATGAGACTCCTGAATGAACTGTTATGCTTAATTTATGCTGAAAAAAGACTGTCCTTTTATGTCAGCTTCAGGAGTGGTCACTTAGCGCTTACCATTGTGCTATATTCCCCAAACTATCACAATTGTTGTACATTTGTGTTTGATATATTTACTGATGCAAATTATGTTGCACTGCCATGTTCCTTTCTCCATGTTCCAAATTAAGCTAAGCTGGTGTAACTAACCCGGACATGTGCCTGTTGATATACTTGTCTTAGTAATATCTACAACAATATCACAACTGGTGGATGGCACCACAGTATACATACAGTATACATCTATACATATATTGTATGTTGGTATACCTGGGCACATGGAGTTAGTACCTAACCCCGATTCATAAGGCTTAAAGTAATAATACGTGAGAACAAATGCATAGTCAAGAATAACTGTGGTTCACAGATGTCCCCTTCAACTTATATTTTAACCCAGGACCATCAGAAGGCTACGGAATTCATGTGTACCCACAGAAAATGAAGACTTTTTTTTTCTTGCAGTTTCCTCATGAATACAACCATGGGTGTTAATATCCTATCCTTTACATATTTAGTAGCTGATCTTTGAATGGTGCATGCACGTTCTAGGACTTCCACATCTTTGGATAGTTCAGCCAACTGTAGCCACACCACACATCCTGCAATTAACCTATTATGGCATTATCTGACTGTTTCGCTTCCTTGCTGTGCTCATGACTCTCCACAGCCAGTCCCTCCATCTTTCGCTACTGTATTGCTATGCACAGTACCCTCCTCTCTGTCATCCTCATCTGGTCCCCCTTTCTAGCATTTAGTCTGTACATGATCTGCTTTCCCTGGCCTCTGAATTTCTGTGGTCATTTAAAGGTGGTCTAGGTGAAGAGAAATCACAGCTCTCAGTTAACAGTGTGGTAGATTAATTGAGCTCTAACTTATTCCTGACTACAATCTGTAGATAAACCCAACGCAAACATTTAGTAAATTGGTTTTCCTTTATTTTCACCTTCTGCCAGTAATACACCAGTAGTTCACTCACTGCACCTTTTTGCACACACTGACAGTTAAAGCTGCAACTGCAGCTGTGAGAGAATATTAGTGTGCAAAAAAATATTTTGGAACTTTTAAAACTGCTAAGTGTAAAAAAATGCATCTTTTTGCCGGCAGTAAGTAACTAGGACTTGGATTTCATAAGAAATGTGTCTAACAAATGCTTGAACCTGCCTTTGCCAACGATTCTGTGTTCATTGGGTTCAGCACATTTTTGTAGTCAAAGGAAAATGTGAAATCAATACATGGAAACCAAGTGTAGCAAACGTTTTCTTCTTTGTTGTGCAAGAAAGATTTGAGGTCTTCCATTTTTATAATATCATTAATATCATTTAATTTGCCCAACTTAGGGGAGTTACAGGTAGTTTATAAAGGGTGGGGATGCATGCTCCAGCTGCATTGAGTAGGTGTTTTATGCGGGAAATTGTTTATGGTTTCATTGGGATGTTGTTAAGGTGGAGAAGGTAGCCAGCCGGGTTCTCACCTAGATCAATGTTGTTTTGCCTTGTCCGAGAATGATAGGAATAGGGAACAGTGTCATAAGCTATGAATAAGCGTACCTGGGTCTGATAGACAGCACCAGCAGGTTGTGGGAAATTCTGGGTAGACTTTGTGAAAAAGTGTCAGTATCCTGTACCAAAAGCTTGTAATTCTGTTCCTGGAAAAGGTTAGCTATAGATGCTTGGTGTATATAGTCTATTTGTGCAACATTGAACTTAGATTGAAGGTCATCTACCCATTTAACTATATATGGAGAAACAGAGTCAGTGGATAGAGCCACAGTAAGCTTGTATAAGTAAGGTAGCAAATGGGAGGTTGGAGACTGATCTTGACAGAGGTTCTCGTAAAGGGATTGTGGACCTAGTGAGTTGAGTGTTGTCTAGGATTGCTTTTGAAAAGTGGGGGAGTAAATAACCTGCCCAATTATCCATTGGTGGAGACAATAGGTTTTGGATTCCCTTGTTGCTTAGCCAGCGTGAGGAGGTACGGAAGTGGAGAAGTATCAATTTATTGCCCATCAAGAGATGTTTGAAGTGCCTTTTGTGAGTGCATGAGGGGGAAGTGTGGGTCCACTAAAACTGGCATGGGCGAAGAAAAAGGTGTGATTACAGCTTAGAGGAAAGTATAGTGAGGAGTAGGGTTGGCTCCAATGGTCAGGTGGGTGTTGAGGGCTAAAGAATCACACAAAGGGAGCCATTGGAGAATACATTTGGAGGCTGTCTTGTTCAGTTTGTACCCATAGTTTGGTTTGAGCTTGACGGTACTCCTCAACCATTTGTGTGAGATGTAGAGCTTTATAATGAGCGTGAAGGTCAGGTAGGCCTATTTTTCCATATTTTCTGGGAAGGGTAACAGAAAAGAGAATAATGGATACGGGTTGGTTTATTCTCCCAAATTAACAATAGTAGTGGGAAACATAGATGTGAGAAGATTACGTGTGGTATAAAGATTTGCAGTGTTTGGATTAATTAGGTTTTCACTGCACTGCATTTTCTAAACCATGTCATAGTCAATGTCTGGCAATGATGTAGGTCTTTTTCAGATTTTGGGCCAAAGAGGGGAGTAGTTGGCCTCAAATAATGTGCCAGGATCAAATGTGAGCCACCTACCCAGGTATTTGAGACAATCTTGAACTCATCGAACTGGGAAGTCTCTTTTGTAGTTCAGGTAGTCTGTCAGGGGAAATAGATATTTGGGGGGCCTCTGATTTGTTGTAATTTATTTCGGCATTAGAGAGATCCCCATATTTTAGGAAGAGCGTTAGTTGGGCAATGCCATCTCTAGGTGCCACTTGGTGGTGCACATTGGAAAAGGACAGCCCCATAATATTTTGGTTTATTGTGATGGTGCACAGAAGAGGCTCCAATGTAAGTGCCTAGATGAGGACTGATACGGAGCAACTCTGGCAAGTAGAGCAAATTTGAGTAGGTCTCTTTGAGTTAAACTGTTGCCTGCTGGGAGGAGTAGAGGGCAGATATCTAGAAAACCATGTGGGCTCCTAGGCTGATATATGATAACGTGGAGTGTGCAAATTGCCAGTCTACCTGGTTTGAAGGCCTTCTCTATGTATGTGGACAAAAGTAGCAGGTTTGACCCTCAAACAGACTGAGTAAATCAGATCAGTTACCCTTGAGGTGTTGTCTTGGGCCTCTTGTCGGGGGACAAAGCTCACCTGGTCCATATGAATGATTTTTTGGATATGAGGAAATAATCTGTTGGCTAGAAATTCTTCAAATCTAGCTTTAGTAGTATCTACTACATTGGGTTGGATCTGAGTCCTCTTTAAGGAGCACAGTAATGTGTGCTCAAAGTGTGTATGATGGATTTTTATTTGGTTTATGCTATGGACGTGCTTGTATATAGTCCTCCTGCATTGAACTGTGTTTGTTTCCTTGCTAAGTAAAAGTGCAGGACAAACCTGCTTGGACTGTTCTATAAGTTTCGCACGATTGTAGGAACCTTATTTATATGATTAAGCCTTATTGATGAAATGCATCAGACAGTTCTGTTTCAGCTGGGAAACATGTTTTTGGTGTATACACATTTGTTGATTACAAATAAAGATTGGATTCACTATTGAAGATCCATGGAGTGCGGGTGTCTTTTTGGGCTGGATTGACTGAAGGTGATAACACACCGGTTGGCCTGCACCTGTGGGTTCTCCATTACATGGATCTAGCCAGAGAATTGGAGCGGTGAGATTTCTCTGTGAACTTATGTGTATTATTGTATGTGTGTATTTCTGTGTGTGGAGGGGGTGTGTTTGGGGTGTTATTGTGTGTGTATTTCTGTGTGTGGAGGGGGTGTGTTTGTGTGTGTGTGTGTATTTCTGTGGGGGATGAGTGAATGTGTGAATTTATTGGTCCTCTATGATGAAATAATCTCTGTCCAGTTCTGCCCATCTCACTGACGTCACTGGTTGCCAGGAGCTCGGCGGTAAGCCGGACAGAGCGTCCCAGGTTGCTAAGAGCTCTTATCTTTCTCCATTATTTGCCCGATCCACACCTCTTCACTAAATCTACAACTTTTTTCGAAGCTGTCTGTCTAGGGAAAGTTGCCATATGCAAAACCCTCTCCCCCTCATACCAACTTTTATTACATGTGCATTCTCAACAGGACCCACCTTTGCCTTCAAATATGTTTTCTTCCTCTCAGCTTTCCCCTTTACTCCTCCCTTCTGACTGCCCTTCCCCTGGTCCTTTTTGCCCTTCACTTCCCCGTTGCAACCCCCAATTTGGACACACGAGGAGTTTCCCTGGGACACCCTTGTAGCCTTTTGTTCTTAGGATAAAAAGTCCCTAGTTTCTCCCCCCTTGTTCTGTGCATGTTAAAATACATTCCCTCGAGCTTATCCACACGTGCCTTTGTTTTATTGTGACAAGACTAAGAATGATATAGCTCATATGGTCTGTGACAATGTGATGTTTCAATTCATGAATTGCTCTTGTAGCTCCAGATGTCATTTACTGTGTGTATTATGAAATTGTAGAATCTGTTAACTTAAAAGCTGGAATTTGAACAACCCCTCGCTTTCATTACCTTATCGCCCCGTTCACACCAAGGCCTTTGTTGCGAGTATTTTTCCGCATTGAAAAGCTCAATACAACAAATTCCATTCATTTCTATAGCACCCGTTCACACCTGAGTGTAGTGTCGCGCGTAGAAAAACGCCTGTTGCTGGAAAAAGTACATGAGCTTTTTTTTGGCCAGATCAGCACAATTTGTCCCCATAGACTCAATAGGAAATGCTTGAAAACACGTGTTGCAATTGTTGTTGAGCGTTGTTTTGCGTGTGTTTTGCCTATTTACATGAATGCGATCATAAAAACACACAGCTTTATATACGCACAAAACATGCGTAAACTGCACGCAAAAACACACTAAGAAAACATGCGGAATTCGCACTGAAACGGCGTAAACTGTGTGTGAACGAGGCCTTAAAGGTGATGTAAACCAAAGTGATGTTATTGCATGCATTAAAATGCAACATGCAAATATAAAATGGCCTTTCTTATATCTTCTAATGCTTTAATTTTAATGTCAAGAAAGCTTGAATAAATGCTTGTGGCAAAATATGAATGGAAGCGAGGTAAATAATAATTATGAAGGAAATGTAAATTTTGAGCTTTCCCTGTTGTTTTGAGAAAGACAAGGCTAAGTGTGTGTGTGTGTGTGTGTGTGTGTGTGTGTGTGTGTGTGTGTGTGTGTAAAGTCTGTGCTGCTATATTGTATGTACATATTTCCTTTCTGCTATTGGCTAAAGACTCTACTGGGACTAAACAAGTAACATATAAAAGTCAATGTGCCTTTAATAGCTGATACCTTGTTATCAGACTTTCTGTGTTCTTGCCTGAATGCCTTTCCATTCTTGATTGTCAGATAGGTAGACTTGGCCGAAAGGTGACACATTTTTCCATGTAATGCAAAGCCAATCTTACTCACCTGTAGCAAAAATAGACATTGCTTCAAACTTTATCACATTTCCAGTTATAGTGTGGTTGTCGTTTTAAGTAAGCACTGTATTGAAACATAATAGGTATGTTTATGTTTATGCCGCTTCCACAAAATGCTGTAAATAACATATACAGGGTTATTCACAAAAGGGTGAAGAGTTTGAGAAGGCAGGAGAAGTGAACAATCTAGGACAACATAGCTGAACTGGAAAAATTCTCCAATTCAGCTCACTTTCCAGTTCAGCTATGTTTCCTAGATTGTTCACTTCTCCTGCCTTCTCCAAACTCTTCACCCTTTTGTGAATAACCCTGATAGTCATGTTTATTGTATTGAGGTTTTTATTTATGATAGTTAAAAATCATGGTACTCATTAATGTCTGCCTTCCAAAATTAAGGAGGTTAACAATTCTGAAACCTTATACAGCCTTAAAGCTGCATTGCCTTCTGCTAGGAAACCATTGCTGCAGGATGTTTTGGTATCCCCCAAACCTGCGGTGTTTGTAGCATGTAACACCTGACTTTTTTTAAATGTCATTGCTGGTGATTGCCCTCACTATGATGTAATGCAGTGTGCTTCTTAACAGTTTACTGAGGCCCCCATTTGCACTGTGTTACGCAATGGGGGTATCCTCAAAGCCAACTATTGCAAAAGCAGGAATTTGCATGCTAAACAGGGGGATCCTGGGCCAGCAACAGTTTCACAAGTGGAAAGCACTAATTGGCAGCTGGTGGTTCAAACTTCCAATTCAAAGTTATTTTCCAAGATATAGTTCAGTGACCTGTTTATGCTTAAGAAAGCAATAACAAGTTTAAGAGTTTTTAAGGTATATTTTTGTCAAACAGGAGCATTTTACAGCCACTAGGATTATAAATGGTTTCTTAGAGTGGAACTACAACCTCTTATCCTTTACAGCCAAAGATAGGTGCCATCTTAGCCTGTATTTGGATTGCAGTTGCCACTGTGCTGCACATATAATCAGCTGTGACACCAGCCATTTGAGGGCTTGAAAGTTTGGTTGAGAGCTGAAATAAACACACTGGTAGCATCCCCTTTCTACGTAAAGCAAATCTCTAGCTTTTTGTCCTCCCAATCTTTTTAATTAATTAGAAAGAAATCGTAAAATGCTTTCTCCTGCAGTCATCTAGCCGGTCATGTAAAATCAGGGCAGGCTTTCTTTTCTTCTCTCTAGTCAGTGAGGGGCACCACTCACTAACTCTGGAGTACTGTGAGCCATGTGCTCCCCAGGGTGCATGTAGACAACAGGCTAGTCTCATAGCAAATGAGCAGAATTACTTGATTGCCATTCAGCATGTGCTAGATGTAGGAGGAAGCTGGAGACAAGTGCTGGAGCAAGGAGAGGGTAAGTATACGTTGGCAATTCTTTTTTTTTTTTTCACTACACGATGGGGGGCGGGGGGGGGGGGGGAGGTTGAGAAAAAACAAAAGAAAATTAAGTTCTACTTTAAAATGCAACCATCTGCATTCTGCCGTGAGTTGACAAGTGTTTTTGATAGTGAATAACCTTTACAGACCGCTACAGGCAGCATCAACCTTTGCACACATTGATTTTACACCAGATACAATTGATCATATGAACTGCATACTAAACAATAAGGTGATCAGGGAGGGGGAGTACAAAACATTCATCCCAACGGATGAAGTAACCCCGTCATCATTTTTCTTCTTTGCTATTCCAACTCCCAATCCAAGAACTCTACTAATGTTGTTTAAAAATAACACAATCTCATTGTAATTTCTGAAAACACTACAACCTTTAAGACCTCTGAAGGCCATAAGCTCTCCTCAGCACATTACTGCAGAGCAGAAAAAAAAATCTGTCAATACTGTGGAAGCTTTCTTTGCTGTGCTGTTAATCAACATGATGTAATGGAGTGGGTAGGCAGAGACGGTATGTGAGGGTGTAATGTGTTTGCATTCTAATTGCTCTTCCCTTGCAAAGAAAGAAGCTTAAAATGAAAGGTATTATTTCGTTATGTATCATGATATTTACTGGTCCTCTCATTTCAAGCAATTTCCTGCTTTATGTGAGACTAGAGTGAGATTTAACATTTGCAACTATAGTACTTAAACTGATTATCTCTTTTGTTTTGTTTTTGTTTTTTCTTCTTGCAGCACTCTACGTCTCGTCTGGGTTACCAAAGCAATGTTCAGGGATCCTCTCAGCCCACCAATACCTTGGGCTACTCCACAACATCTCAGCAAAGTTCACAATATCATCAGTCTCACAGGTACTAGGAAGGTGAGCTGTTATAGCACATTGCACAGGCTCCAGTTTAATGAAGCAAAGAACCTCACCTACTTTTATCTAGGATGCTGAAAGAAAAATATGGGGTCTTCAGAACTTCAACCGTGTCATTGTCAAATGGCGTCATCAAGAGTTTGGAGAAGCTTCTTCATTAGTGATCTTCTTGCACCTTCCTGTGTTTCTTGTTGCATCCACATGTTTTAGAAAATGTGATCTGATGCCAGCACTTACTTACCTTTAACTTTAAAAAAAAACATTCTTTGTGCAGCTATCAAGCTGCTGAATCGAACTTCATGTTGTATATAGAAGAAAAAAAAAATGCGAGATGTGTATAGTTTTGTATTTGTAAAACCAAGACAAGGCAAAACGCAAATGCACCTTTTAAGCACTGTGTTCTGTTCACAGAACATTGCAGTTTTGCATATGGATGTCAAGAAATGGAACATTTGCTGTTCCAAATTTCCTATTTTGCTTTTATGTTTTTTAATTAACAGAAATATAAGAAAAATATCAATACGCCTGCATCAGGAATGGTGATATAAATGCAGGACCCAACTCAGGAGTGGCTGAATTAAATTAAATGGTAGTACAATTTATCTGTACAATTCAACCATTAACTTGTTCATACAGAAAATTACATATGATTTGCAGCTTAATGCATCGATAGCTATTTATTAACTCTAGCAAAATTTAATCCTTGCAGTGAATTATGAAGTAGTCACCAAAATTGTGCAGTGATTTAAACTTTGTTGAAAAAAAAGCACAAGAAGGTTCATACAGATCACTCCGTTTCAGTTTATCTAAGCAGAATAGAGGCAAGGCCTGCCCGAAAATTTAAATAAGCATCCCATGTAACCTCTCTATGTCCCAGTAAGGTCTTATATGACTAGAGTGGACAGGGTATTTATATCACAGACCATATGATAGGGGAGTAATTTAATAGTAAATTATTTTACAAAAAGTATGTCTTAGTGATTCAGGTATCATGAGACACAAGAAAAGCAGCAATAGAAATGTCCATCTGCAGTTACTGTCCTGTGGCAGTGAACAATTTTGGTGACCATTTCTCTTTTACTAATAGTAAAAACATCTGCTATTGATAGCACGGCCTCATCCATATTGGAAACGTAGAGGGAAACATCTAAGTAGAATGCAAATTCTAGAGAAGATTTATCTGTGGTCTCAACATCTGAGTTGGAGGTATCCTAGTCTTGTTTATTATTCTTGTGTCATCCTTATGATGTTACAAACTTTGTTGCTAAATAAACACTAGCTAGACAGGAGCAAGTAAGAGGCAAAAGTCATTTGTGCACAATTCTCTCTCATTTTGTCCCTCTTTAAAATTAAATAAACATTTAGCCCTGGGTATCATATTGAAAATTGGTAGTCATCTAGGATCCCACTGGTCGATCCTGTCCAAAACCAAATTTCCAATTTTGGATTCAACATATTGACTGTGAGTCATGCTATGACCTTCGATGTTAGGTTCAGAATTGTAATTTGTTAGCTGTTTACCCCATTATGTACAGGAGGTCCTCTGTGTTAGAAATCAAATGCATGATTATAGGATGTGCTAGCTACTTTCAGTGGATAAAATGGTTTTATATGCTGAGCCAATATTAACACTGCAGCAAGAAAGTAATTTGAATATTTTCCAGTCTCCGGTTTGGGGGCATTCTGACCACCTAAACGTTTCTGAGGTAGGAATGATTCTGAGTACACACAGTAACCAATAAGAGTCTCTTTTTTAAAGCTGATCTCTGGACATAGAAAAAACCTTCCTCTCCATTCCCTTGAAATCATTTGAAAAGATTATATACACTATGATAATATACTGCTGTATGTTTTCCCTGTAACATCATCACAGGGATTCCTTTCAGCGGCTGCATGTGTGCTGACAGGGTGAAAGGAGTGCTCCTGTCATTGCCACGGTAACATGGAGCAAGGCAGACAGCTGTCACTACAGAAAGCTGTACAATCCAACCAGATGCACAGACAGGGATGAAGTAACTTCTACGGTGTGCTAATGGCCGGGAGCTTTTGTGCTGGTGGGGAGAGTCTTGGAAAACCCCACCTACACACAATGGTGTTCTCTAGCTTCTGTCTGCATTGCACTACACATGGGGTAAAGCAACCAGTCACCCTGCGTAGAGGAAGTGAGCAACGGTGACACTCGATTTGTTCAGTTTTATGTGCAGAAGGGGAATAACTAGGAAAATTATGTTGGTTGCTGTGAGTGAAAAGAAAAGTTCCTAAATCAGTTACTTCGGTATAGGGGGTCCTATTTGCCTTATACCTGCAAACCTCAACAGTGCTTCCTGTAAACTGATACGCTACTGCAGAATACAGGGATGTGATATTTGGCATCCAGTTACACATTGGACACCGGAGAAAAGAACTGAAATATGTAATACAATATATGTGCCAGGATGAGCAGACTATTCATTGTTTACATACATGTATAAAAAAATGTCCTTCTGGTTATCTAAAACATTATTGTGCTAGCCTGCCAAGGCACTGATTAGGAGATTGAAAGAATGATTCTGTTGTCTTGTGCTCCTTTACAACCTCTGGTTGGAATCTTTACACATATTTATTCCTCAATATTTATTGTGCATTACATATATTTTTTAAACAAATCTAAAATCTACATTCATCTTAACTTTTCTTGCATTGTGTGATAGGTAAAGTATGTGGACATTTATTCTGGCTATACAGTACTTGTCTCAGTAACTTAATATAATATTTTAAAACAGAGGGCTTTAGCATTAAAATGTGTGTGAAGGAATTGTGTGTAATCAATAACAAGCAATCTACCTTTCATTTTTTAAATGTTGAGATCCAAGAATTATAGGACACTTGCAGTGTTCTGAAATACAAGCCTTTGATACAGAAAGGCTGAAAACATAAAAATGACAGAAAACCTTTTTGCAATGCTTATAGTACACATGAAAAGTCTGTTGGCAAGGCCTTTTCAGTTGTTCTTATATTTGTAGACTTTCCACAATAAAAACTAAAGTATTTGAGAAGACAAAAAGTGCCCCAATTTTTGGATCTCAGTAGTTGGACAATTTGCCTGTTTGTTACAGCAATGTAAACTAAACTACACCACCTGTAGGGAACTATGACAACATTTATGTGTATTCCAAGACAGTCCTGTTGAGTCAGCTGGAAGGCTACATCTCCTAAACTTCCAGTTTTTGTTGTGTGCTCAAACACTCCTTGCTTTGCATTTTAGATTAAAGACTAGTTCACACCATCCTCAGTGCGTTCCGGCACGATTGTTGCCGGAACGCACTGGATCGCATTCTGACCGGCTCACTTTGTTTTGGGGCGGGAGGGGGCGTGTCGATGCATTGAACTCAATGGCACCGCAGCCACCCCCTTGGGCCGCAATGCGAAAGGCCGCACGGGAACGCGTGGCACATCAGTGCCTGCGTTCCAATCCGGTGCAGTCAGAAAACATAGTGCGGTCGCTACTTTTTCTGCCAGAGGGCGTGGCTGTGGTGTCATTGAGTTCCGCCCCAAAACTAAGTGAGCCGGCCGGGAATGCGATCCAGTGCGTTCCGGCCACAATCGGGTCGGAACGCACTGAGGATGGTGTGAACTAGCCCTTATATTGGGGAGCTGGATTGGTTGCTGTGGGCAGAAACAACATGTGGCCCCTGAAGTACACAGCCACTCACCCCAAAGCACAGGCACATCCAGGTGCCTACACACCAGCTTTAATGTCCAGCAGAGCAACCATAACCCCCCCAAAGCTGAAGTAACACTATAATGCAACTACTTTCAAGGTCTGGCCCATCCGCTCATACTTTTTTTTTTTTTTAAATACTATTGGCTAGTGATACGTCCTGTCACATGGCCAATAGTTGGGCGCGGGGAGCAGACCGTAGGGAATGAACACCAAAACCTGTCACTGGCTGCAACATGGCTTTCAGGGGTCCATGAGTGCTCTGGTCAAGATGGTATGCCGAGATTTTGAAGTCCATTTCCATCTTTGTAAGTGATTAGCATTTATTGTTGTATGTAAAGGAGCAGTGATGATATATATGTGTGCACATTTTCATTACTCACATGTTGGCTTTTTTACTTTTTTTATGGACTTTTTAGTGAGCCTGAGTCATACAAACCCAACATTCCCTCCACATATTAATGAATGGGTAAAGAGTTCAGTTCCCACAGAGAAGTTTGTGCATGAGGAAAGCATTGTGGGAAATGTAGATTTCCATGCCCTAAATTGTAGTTCACAGTGTGCACAGCAGCCTGTCATTTCAGAAGGAGCCATAATATCACGTACCTGTGTGGAGACTGGATGTGGGAGGAAGCTTCCCTTGCACCTAGTGTCCTAAGGACTCTGGTATTGGGGACAGAGCCCTGGCAGACAACAAGTGGCAGAAATGCCAGTGGTGTTATCACCGTGCAAGCCAATATCTGGTTCCGCAGCAGGGTTGTAGATATCGCGAAGTCCAAGGTCGACAAGCCGAGGTCACACCGAGCAGGCAGAGAAGGTACAAAAGGAGTAGGCTAAGGCAGTCCAGTAAAGCAATCCGAAGTCAAGGGCATGGACAAACAAGAATGGTCAAACAATCCGAGGTCAAGGGCAGGCTGCAGACAAACAAGGTCAAAGTCAATCCGGGTCAATAATCACAGGAACAAGGAACAGGAGACATCAGGGCGGTTGAAAAGACAATCCAGCAATGAGTCAGTGTGTAGCATATGTTTAAATAAGGGAGGCAATAGATGGAGAGCGTCACTTCCTGTGCGCCACTTGGCACGTTTGTCCGCGCCCAATCCGTGGCGCGCGCAATTGTAGTACAGAACGCAGGATATGGCGCATGCGCGGAAGCAGTTGGTCTCTGACACATAAGGGGGTGAAGAGGACAGCTAACAAAAAAAAAAGTGTCTGTGTTCCTATACAGCAACTGCATATGTCTGCTACATATACACTTGCTGTACATCGGTAGCATATGTTTGTTAATAAATACCTCTGCAAAGGTGGAAATGGGCTATTAAGGTAAGAGATGGCTTACATTTTCTTTTTCATTTTCTGTTTTGCTTAAAAATCAATTGCATTATGAAATCCACATTAGATATTTGAATCACAGCTAAATGGCCATGTGATGCAGTTTTATATAAAAGGTACAGAATATAAAGGTGATCTTCAGTAAGATTTTAAGAAAAAAAAACCCAACTCAAATTCTATCCCTTCATTTAGCAAAGCCAGGGAAATCTCCTTTGGGGTATAGCAGAATACTGGTTCTGAAGCAGTTATGAAATAGCATTGGTGGATTAATCTTGGATATCTAGTGCATTGATGCTGCTAACCCAGTAGGCACTGTGATGCTTTTGACATATTCAGTTTTTTTTGTGCTATATGGAAATTTTGTTATTCATAAAATAATTTTCTAATATCCTGACAAACCCCGGAGGTGATAGTAAACTAATATCCTGACAAACCCCGGAGAAGATAGTAAACTCCATAACACACTTCACATATACAACGATCTAACAAGTACATCCAAGTAATAGTTTGTTTAATTTAGAAGTGCCATACTACAAATATGGGTTTATTTGTTTAAATTAAAACTTTAGGCAGATAAAACACCATTTAATGCAATTATGTATTTATTATATGTATTTCTAAATACAGCTGGCATAAATAGCTGCATTTGTCTTGAGATTACCTATGTGTGATCACTTGCATGATAGGCAGATCGTACGTTTTTTTAATTACCTTACAACCATTGCAAGACAAAAGTCTTGCGATGGTTGTAAGGTGTGCGCCCAGCATAACTTTGAGTTCTTATTGTAGCTTCTCCCTTAAATTAATTTTTGAATTTGATTTTAGGTGTTTGCGCTTCCATTTTTTGTAATAAAAATAGGAAGTTGTAAATTAGCCACTAAAAAGAGAAGTGCAATGGTTTTTCATGCAAAGTATATACATGATATGTTACTGTAACTCTTACAAGTACATATATCCTCTCACAGAGATCGCATCACTGACCCTTATAATGCATTAATCTTCTCTCCAGAAAGCCAGCTCCATCTTTGCTTATGCATTAGCACCATCTTTATTTTAGGTATTGTCTTTGGTGAGCGTGCAATGTGACCTTTGGGCCCTGGGCTCCCCAACTGTAGCGCTTTCCAGACCTTAAGCCCTCGTTCACACCTGAGCGTTTTGTAGCGCGCTCAAAATATAAATCCCATTGTATTCAATGGTCTCGTTCCCACCTTGGCATATTTCCGCCCGTCCCTAACGCGCTACAAAACGGCCCACGCCTGAAAAGGTACAGGTACTACTTTGGGCCGTTTTGTTGTGCGTTTCCATTGGGCTACAGCCAAGTAGCCTTCGGAAACACGCGACGGTCGCACAACTTTTTTACCACGAATCGCGGTAAAAAAACGCATGACAGACGCGCATATGCAATACGCCTAGGTGTGAACGAGACCTTACGGTGTTAGCTAGGCTCGGAATGCACAGCCCCCACTGGGAAAAGGCCTTGGTTTTTCGTAAATAAGACAATTAAGCACCATTATCTTTTTCTGTTGGTTTACTGTGGAAAGGGTTGAAGCTAAGAGACTGAGAACAGATTAAATCAATTAGGTATAAGGCACACTTTACTTGATCCAGGGAAAGAAGCTTTCATCCCAAGAAATACGCTGTGGGGCAAATCCTTACCTTTCTTGCATTAAGGCCTGGATCAACAGCTGTCCCTGAGCACCATCAAGGGCTATATCTCATTACTTGCAATCTTTTTCCAGAGACAGCTAGCTTCCCACTCTTTTGATCACACATAGGTAATCTCAAGATAACTGCACCCTTTTTCAGGGTGTTTCTCATGTAGTTCCACCTGTGCATTCACATGTATCTTCATGGGATCTAAATGTGGTTCTCTCAGCACTTCAAAAAACACTTTTTGCACCTATCAGGCATATTCCCTTTTCCACTCTTATTAACAATGTTACTTTTTTGTCGTCATAAACTCTGCAAGGTGCGTCTTTGAGCTTGCAACTTTGTCTTGTAATTCACCATTTTTGACCCTATATAAGGACAAGGTGGTGTTGAGGCCAAGAGTCTTTTTTCAACCAAGGTGGTTTCGACTTTTCACTTCAACCAGGACATTGTTCTACCTTCCCCCTGTCCAACTCCAGTACATCAGTTGGAGATCCCCTTAGATTTTCTGAATGTAGCATGTACTGCGCATGTTTATCTGGCATCAACTGTTTCTATTAGAAAGACTAACACTCTCTTTGTCATCTCTAATGGTCCCTGTGAAGGGGACCCAGCTTCTCACTCTATAATTTCTCGGTGACTAGACAGATCATCATCCAAGCTTATGGTCTTAAGGATACAGTTCCACCCTTTCCTGTCAAGCCACACTCTACTAGGTCTATAAGTGCTTCTTTGGCACCAGACTACTGTTACCCAGATATGCAAGTCCGCAACCTGGTCTTCTGATCACACGGTCTACCAGATTGATGTTCAGGCCACATCTGATGCCAGCATTAGGCATAAGGTCCTTCAGGTGGCTCTTTGACCTGCAGGCATCCCCAGGTACTGTTCTTAGATGGGCCTGTTAAAGTTTTGTTGCTGTTCTCACCCTTCATTTGGACATCCCAATCCTGACATCTGAATCCTATGTTCATTAATGAATAAGAAATAAAACTGGGTTTTTGTGCTTGCTGTACAGTCCATTTCCCTGTCCTGCCTCTCTGTGTCCTCTGTGATCTTGCTCCTATTATTGCTTTTGTGCAAAACTGAATGTCCAAATCCTCCTGTAGGCAGCAACATAATTGTCTCTGAATCCTGCATCCCTCAATGATGAGAACCCAGACCAATGTTAGGTAAGTTCTGACTGAGCTGCATTCCACAATATATATTTTTTCATTTACCTAATTGTTTTGGTATAATTTAACTAATTGGTCTGTGGTCCTCTTTACCTTAATCTTCTAAAACCTCCCAGAACCCTATGCTTGAAGTATCTTTCTAGCAAACTACAAGGGCAGTAAAATACCTACAGAGATTTGATGGATATAGTATTTTTACCTTAATCTTCTAAAACCTCCCAGAACCCTATGCTTGAAGCATCTTTCTAGCAAACAACAAGGGCATTAAAATGCCTACAGAGATTTGACGAATATAGTATTTACCAGTAATAATAAAAGTGTACTATTTTGTGGGGGGGTTTTGTGTAGTGTAGCAAGTACAGAAAATTTACAAATCTCGGGAACAACCCCAAAAGTGCTCTCAGTATTGACTGCTGATAAACTAAAATACATATCAGTATTTTTTAAAATAATTGTTATACCACAAATGATGTCACTTTCATGGTAGTTTCATAACAAACTCTAAAATAAACACACATACCCTTGTAGGTTGCACCTTCCAACCCACAAAATTCATACATGACCTACAGTACATGACAATTCCTCTAACTGGGTTTCACTACAGCAATCCCTGCTACCCAAATAAAAATGTAAACTCAAGTAAATATGAAAGGTCCTAGCATTTCATTAAAAGAGAACTAAAGCCAAACTTTTTTTTTTTTTGCTTTAGTCCTTTTCGATCGCAGGAGTACATTTACTAATGTACTCCTGCGACCCAAAGTCAGCATCTAGCGGGCTACTGCCCGTTACTTGCTGACAGCACAGAGCCATGCTGCATGTGGGAAAAATCCCAACAATATCGTCGGGATCCACCCCATTGCCTGATTGACAACTGGCTCTGCCTCTCTAGAGCCACATGCAGCTGTACCGCCCCCTCCCCTGAGCACACACAGAGAGGGGAGGGGGGAATCCCGGTGGGAAGCAGTGACTGATGGTCACTACTCTCTGCAGTGAGAAGTCTGTGAGCTGAGCAATTAGTGCTTCATGATCGCTCAGCTCTCACTCTAGATCTGGGGTGTGAGAGCTCCAGTGTCACACACCGGCTCTAAGCATTGGGAAGAGTACATTTTACTCTCCCAGTGCATCTCCTTTAATAGGCTGGAGTTATATTGCTGCAAAGCCCAACCCCATCACAATTAGCCTCTCTGCTTTCCCAAGAAATGTTGCAGTAGGGACAACAAAATGCACCTCCAGGACACACATTGAAGGAAAATGGCTAAACTGTCATTTCTGCTGACAGGTAAGAAATACAAGTTCATACAAGGTTTGGTTAAAAGACCTGAAAGGAATTTTAAATATAAATATTATTATATAATACTTAATATAATAATGTTACATTTGATATATCCACTATACATTCACCAAATAAACATGAAAACACAAAAGTTTGTTTTTGTTTTTTTTCATTAAAAAATAATACAGATTATTGCTGAAAAATTGGATATGAAGGAAACATGTTGCCAGACACTGATTACTTGCTATGGGCAACATATCTATGTTCCTCAAAATAACTCAGACCCAATAATGGTAATTTATAACCATTTCACAGTTTAACATACATAACTAAGATTTGAAGTTTCATTGTATTGAGCATTAAAGAAATATCAATAAAAAGGTATCCACATTGGATAACTGAAATGCATCTCAGGTACCTTATGACTTTTTATGTAAGATATATATTTGTAAATATATACATTGCCAGTGTATATTTGCATGAAGCATGCATTGTACTAATTGTGCTGTACTACCATACTATAGTACATTTTTTATAATACCCTTCTACTTCCCTTGCCTATACTTATGCAACACGTGTAAATGCCTGATGCTGTTGGGTTCACAAGAATTGGATTCATAGCAATATTCAATCTTGTATAAATAAATAACTTGGTTTATGAAAATAGTTTTATTTCAAAACTACCTGGCATAGATGAAAATTATATTACTGGCCAAGCAATCCAGTGTAATTTCCTGGAAAATGTGAAGGGATTTAAAGTGACAGCTTTAATAATAAGTAGTGTATATATGTCATCCATGTACTAATTTATGGATTTCCTCCAATTCACACATTAAACGTGAATAGGCCAAGTCCAGTCACATTTTCCATAACTGACTGAATCGGAGACATCTAAAGGCATGTTGATCTTCCTAATGTTATTGCACTTTTATCTTTTTGATTTGATCTTCTTTTGATTAGTTTGAACCGATAGCTTTGTAAAGGCTGCATCACTGGGTGAACCCAGTGGCACTCAATAGTAGTTTAGGAGATACTTTTTACATTTAGGGAGACTCCAGGCAGTCACTTTCATCTTAAATATACAAATGTATATGTGTAAATGTAAATGTGGCTTGCTATTGCCTCCTGGCACTAAAAAAGGGCGAGGAAGGGCACTTAGTGAAAGACCAATCCAAACGTTAAGACGTTCCTATGTATTTCTGTACTGATACAGGTAGGCTGGTTTACTAAGAGAGTTTAGAATCGTCATTAAAAAATATGAGAATATTCACTTCACTTATCTAATCATGTGAAAAGAAAATTTCTGTTAACATTTGAATATGTACATGCTTTTTACATGATTGAATAGGTGAAGTGGAATATTCACACCATTTTTGAGTGAAGATTCCTAATTCCCCTAGTAAATGAGCCCAGCTATTTTGAGTACAAAAGAAATACATATTTTTAAGCCTTCACCATGAAAATTCTGAGAGACTGATTTGAGAATCTAAAAATAGCTATTGGGTGTCTTTCTTTTCGTCTTTTAGTCAGTTGATCTGCACAATCATTATAACAGAAAAAGTCTATATAACAAGGTTTAAGAAAATGCTCCAATGAAAAGAACAAGCTGAAAGCTTTAGAGTAAAAGATTTCACAAACATTGACAAATTTCAAATTTTCCTTACAATACAAATAAATGAGAAAAAAAATGTAAGATATGTTTGTATTTGTCATTTACATTATTATTAGTATAATGAATCAGTGCATTTTAAATATATCACTCTCCTCTACTCTCTACGTGTCTTGACATTTTATTTGTGTTAAATAATATAAGATCTCGCAACTCCTTATATATTCCAGTTTGAGCCAAAATAATCAGAAAAAAAGGTTTCATGCAGTTTTTAACAGCACATTTAAAATGAACTGAGACCATATTTTGCCCAGATATACCACAGACAAAGTCCTGATAAATATTTAATAGGACATTTCCAGTAAAGACATTAAACATTTTTTCTTTTAGCCGTTGATGAATAGGTTTCATGTTTTATCATTGTTGCATAATTCAGTTGCTTCAGAAAACATTCCTGCTTAGGATCTTTGCAGATGTGTAGAAGGCTTGACAAACGAGAGTAGCAATCTGTGTTAAATTAAAATGTCCCTTCTACTCTGGATTTAGGAAGGACACTGATGCCGAAGACACCTTGTAATAACAAAACCTAAGCTGAAACCTTTCCACATTAAACGTTTTTTTCTTTGAAATATGAATAATATGGAGTTTCTTCTAGAAATTTGAGATTATTCAGGTGTAAAATGGTGGAAGAACACATAGGGGCAATGTGGATACCATGTGCTGTGTTTACTGTATGATGACTATAGTACAGATAGATTCACAGCTCAATGTTTTTCATGTGCTGTATCAGATTTGGCAATTAGGATTTTTCAGGTGTGAATCCTGCCTTAATTTCCTCAAATATTTTTAAATTAGGAGCTCCTGATCTTTAAATATTCATGCATTTAAGAACAACCTCAGATGCATTCACGGCTGTTCTGGTGCATTGGGAGGTTCCATTAGCTAGTATGATGTGGTTTAGTGAACTAAATGGCTATAATCATACAACACAAATGAGTGCATTGCTTCCTAACCACAATAAGCAAAACTGGACTAGCAAAGCTAAACAATGTTTTGCATAAAAGTATGGTTTGTATGACTACAGGCTGGTAAATCTGGATATGCACAAATTAACTATGTTCACCCAAATTCCTAATGCTTTTGTTTTAGCATCAGCAGATCTGTTCAACATCTTAAGCTTCAAAAAATCTTGTAAGTAAACAGGGTCTTATCATTTATTTAATTTGTAAAACAACCCATGGTTGTAATTTAAAAGTCTGTCCCCTGCTATCACGTGTGACTCAGAGCTAGAGCCCTTCATTCAGCAGGGAGTATTAACTTTGTTGGGTAGAGGGCTCTAGCCCAAACATAAAGGGCAGTATGTTGGACCAATGCTGAGAAGGCTGCTGCATACTGTTGTGGGCTGTGTTACAACCTAAATGAACAGTAAGACTTTATTCACTTAGCGATTGGAACATTTAAAAAAAACATTTTTATTTATTAAGAATAAACACATAAGAAATGCCAATCATGAGATAATAGAACAATTTAGACGTAGATGTTATTCTGGCTTATTTAAACTTGGGTTGAAACACATAATGTAAGATAAACAGTACTAACAATTTAGAAACAACCTGATGGGGCTTTTTGGAATGATGGACTGTGTGCAAAACATTACAACTCCTGGCAAACAATCAGATGGTTGCCACCTTTAGTTTTACATGTCTTATCTTCAATAAGTCTGTACTGTCACATCAAACACTTCACTAAATGCCATGATTCTGAGGGGCGGGCACTGAGAATGCTATAAATTATTATGTGTAATGGTCTCATATTTTATTGTATATAAGACCATATGTAATCTAAAGGAATGATATGTATTACAATGTAAACAAATGTTAATGCACTGTTATCTCTGGAATATTTAGTAATAAATTAATACTATTTAATTTTTTTACATTAAATTGTCTTGTTTAGACACTAAAAAAGTATAAAAATGTTATTTTAAAGCGTTTTAAAAATAATTTTTCTATGAGTCACATGTTAGATATTTTAATGTAGTCTTGTTCATGTTTTTCTGGCTTGGGAAATTAGTCTTTTAAACACTTGTTGCAGTTTGAGTGGTTTACAAAAGGGCCAGAGTTTTGTGCCTGTCTGTAGCACAATTTTTGTGGGTATCCACAAACAAATAATTAGTTCAGTTGCAACAAACATAATAGATTCCTGTGGGGCTTGTGACAATGTAACTGGTCTTAGCTGAATCGTTTATTCTTTAAATGCATGCCCCTAGTTGCCTAGTAAGAAATGTTTAACTATAAATTACACTCTAATTCGTACCAGTCAAACAGAAAAGTTAGTTTACTGTTAACTAGTTTAGTTAATGTGTATTAAAAGTACAAGTTTTACATTTGAAATAGGTATTTCAGCTGTTGTTTATCTTCTAACCAACTTCTAGTAAACCTTGGTGATTTTGGTGTCTTCTTCCTTGTAAGATAGCAGCATCTATCCAGGGTTAAGAAAGGATTCCGTATAGCCAAGAACCTGTATGAAGAAAACCATTTTGTTCATATGTACACAAACTAATCATACCTCTATGTACATCAGTTCACTGTAGAGAACCCCATGGTTTAGTTTTCCACACTGTTGAATTTGAAGAATTTTATATCTTAAAAAAACCTTTGAGATAAACCTTTCCTTTCTTAATTTTCTAATGTAAACTTAAACATTCTCCCGCCTCCACTGTCCAGAACACTGTTATAAATTGGAATTAATTTGTGTTTATTTTGTATTTTTGTTTGAAATAAAATGTATTTCATTTGATACATGTTTTTGTCTACATTTGTGTTTCTAATTAGCCTCTGTTTTAGGGATGTCCCGATACTAGTATCAGTATCGGGGTCCGATACCAGGCATTTTCACGAGTACTGGTACCCATGAAAATGCCCGATTCTTAAGGCCGATACCGGCCCTTTAAATTTTCAAACTGCTGCTGTCCGAGTTCCCCCACTGTGGGGACATGTACTGTATTCTGCTGTGGGGGCATGAATTCTGCTGTAGGGGCATGTATTCTGCAGTGGGGACATGTATTCTGCAGTGGGGGCTTGTATTCTGCTGTGGGGACATGTATTCTGCTGTGGGGACATGTATTCTGCTGTGGGGACATGTATTCTGCTGCGGGGGCTTGTATTCTGCTGTGGGGACATGTTTTCTGCTGTGGGGGTTGTGTTCTGGTGTGGGGACATGTATTCTGCTGTGGGGGCCTGTATTCTGCTGTGGGGGCCTGTATTCTGCTGTGGGGGCCTGTATTCTGTTGTGGGGGCCTGTATTCTGTTGTGGAGGCCTATATTCTGCTGTGGGGGCCTGTATTCTGCTTTGGGGGCCTGTATTCTGTTGTGGGGGCCTGTATTCCTTTCTGGTGACATTTTTATTTAGCTCTGGTGAGAAACTGCCCTAAAATCATCAGTCTGTGTTTTTAAAAAAAATGTCACATGTCCCTTTAAGAAAAAGTATCCGTAATTGGTATTGGCAAGTACCTGAGTGAACGTACATGTACTTGGTCTTAAAAAGTGGCATTGGGACATCCCTACTCTGTTTACTAAGCTAAAGGTGAATTATGATATTCTTACAGTTCATCTCCAGGCAAACACAAAACTACCCATGCAGTGGGTGCTCATTTTTATCTAGGGGCTAGAGTAAAGTATATTTGCTTGCCTGATTTCCGCCCCTGCCATCTTTCTGGGCTGCTACACCTGTCCCCACAACCTCCTCTCCCTTTCACTCTGGCAGTCTAAGGGCCGTCGACATAATCACATGTAATGCACATTCTATACACCTGCAGTAGACGTCGATGGACATTTCATCAGCTGGGCCGGGCAGAGAGAAGAGGACAGCTACTGAAAGGATAGTGTTTTCGTCTGCCCAGAGATGGGCTTTAATAATTATAATTATCTATCTCGCCAGGTTCAACACCAGCTTTACCCCTTCAGGACTTAGCTTTTTTCAGTTTCTGTTCGTTATTAGATGTGCATTCGGATTCGGACGAACCTGCAAATCAACGAAAATCAGTTGATTCAGCAGCTCCATGCTCCCTGGTGTCGGGGGAGCATGGAGCCAGTTTTCCGGCCAATCAGGAGTCATGTAATGACTTACCACCCGGCTCCCTGATACCTGAAGTTCGGGTATTGGGATAGGCATCAGGAGCATTTGGGAGAGTATGAGTACTCGCACAAACAATTGGTATCGGCACCGATACTGATACTAGTATCGGTATTGGTGAACCTCTTTTTATAATATATAGATATTGAGAATTACACCCAACATATGGGACGAGAAATGTAAAGCAACCACACATATAGAATAGGAACAGGTAAAAATTATTTTCCAGTATAGTGAACACTAAGGGCTTGTTCACACCAAGCGCGGAGCAGATCCAGACCAGAGCAGGTGCAGACCGGATCAAAACTGCGTCCAATGTATTCCTATGGTATTTTGACCTCCAGTTCACATCGCAACGAGTGGATCCAGACCAGATCCAGAGCAGGTGAAAAAACTGCGGCAAGCCCTATTTTACCTGCTCTGGAACGCATCAAAAACGCAACGCAATGCAACCCAATGCAATTCAATGGGAAAAAATAGCCATAAAGAAAAAAAAACTCTATGGTCATCTGTCATGACCTAATCTTCCTTTGTCACTTCCTGCCTTTGGAAAAGGTGACCTTGTGAGCTGGAGAGCAAAGGAAAAATGGTGGACCAGTTTTGTGACCCAGAGAGATTCATAAGTATGGTTCAACAGTGCCCTGAGCTATATGACAGCAGACACTTTCAATATAAGAACAATAGAAAGAAGGCTGATCAGTGGAGTTTGATAGCAGGGAGAGTTTTCCCAGGATATAAGGATATGTCCTTGACAGATAAGGAGAGCTGTGGTGAGTACTTCAATGTGAATGGCATTGTATACTAGTAGTTCCTCAAATGCAGTATTCCATCCACCCCCCTTCCCCCCACCACTCCTCCTTATCACACTGCCTGTTTGCTCACTGACACCTGCAGCTGCTTTTCATGCAAAAAAACCGCATCAAAAACGCGTCAAACGCATCGAGCGTGTGCAGAAACCTGACCGGATCTGGTCTGCATTTGGTGTGAACAAGGCCTAATAGAAACTGGTGATGTGAACAGAAGGGAGGTGAGTAGAGCAGTTGTGTGGTGAACCTAGCATTGCATGCTTCTATAGTGATCTTTATTCAGCTGCCAGCTATTGGACTGGTGCATTTTGCAGCCTGCTGCAGAGTTTTAAAAATGACCAAAATATGTTACCACTGCCAGTGTTAACAGTAATTGGGTTGGGATTCTGGCACCCCTAATTTAGTTGTGGTGGGTATGCTAGACTGGTGAACTGCCCTTATTATATGAGTCCCTGCTTGCAATCAGCTAAAACGGTACTCTGTGAGAGCCACTTTTACTGTTCAGGTGGCTTTCTGCCAACCAATGCAAGCAACACTGAAACTAGCAGTTGGTTTCCATGGAGCTAAATGGAAGAATCTGACTCATTTGGAGAAGGGAGGTGGTTCTTATTCATGGAGAGGGCCTTTCACTTAACTGATATTATGAATGCATTACATATTTTTATACACATTATACACATTAGGTTTAGGTAATGTTGAGCATTAAAAATGCATTAGCACTAGATGAGCCACAGTTCATTAGGTGAACATTAGCAGTTGTACATTACATTGCTACCTTACATTAAAACATACGTATTTGGCCTTGTAGAGCAACTTTACATTGCATTTTAGCTTTAACTCAAAAGTGACGTTGACTGTATTACACTTTAAAGGTAATTATGTCTTCATATGTTTATTATGTTCAGTACTAAAAAAAATGTAACATATATGTATTTGTTATACCAGTAAATGTAATATATTTAATATTTACCACTTGCAGCAAGCAGGTGGGTCTGTACTCCCAGTAAAGTCTCTTCTTTTAGGCATTTGCTGTGATATCAACATACATGAGTACTTTGTGAACCTCTCTCCACCAGTTATAAGAGTGCCAGTCAAGACAGCTCTGACATGACAACAACAAAGCCTGCCTCTACCAAGATGGCTACACCTGCTTAGAGACACAGTGCAGATCGAGACATGGTAAGTCAGTAATGGTGAAATTATCAGCTGCATCGAACTTATAGGCAATACTAGAGACTAGTCCAGTGATGGCGAACCTTTTTGAACCCGAGTGGCCAATTTGCGACGCAAAATCAATTTATTTATCTCAAAGTGCCAGCGCTGAAAATAAGTTTGGTATTGCAGTTTGGGCGCTCGGGTTTAAGAAACGTTTAACATCACTGCCTAGCGGCCTTGTACCGCTCTCATGGGGGACCTGAACGTCCCGGATCGCCTCTGTTGTCGGGCCGGTCACAATCAGGCAGCGGCGGTGACCTCTAAACAGGCAGATTAGACGGCCGCTTGTGGGGGCCTCCCGGGGGCCTAGGGAGGAGGAAGCAGCCGTCTAATCTACCTGTTTATTGGCTGCCGCTGCCTAATTGTGACTGGCCCGGATCGCATACCAAGGCGATCCGGGTCAGTCGGATATATTTCAATTGGTGGTCCCTGAACGCAGTGGTGTATTCTGGTTTGGGGCTGCCCTAGGCAAGGCAAAGCACGGCGCCCCCACTAAATTTACTCCACCCCTTCCTGTTTAATACTTTTTGCGTGACCTGTCAGTCGCTGGATACAGTGCAAACACTGTATACTTCTAGATAATTGCAGGCTTTGTATTCTTTGCATACCTTTTTCTCTTCTCTTCCCCAGTCTTCTGACAGTGGCCATGTTTACTGAGGGCAAAATACTAGCTCTTCTTTTACTTCCTGGATTTCTGGCACATGTGATCAGAGGCGACTCTCTATTAGGCGGTCGCCTTAGGCCTCGCACTCCCGAGGGCCTCGCGGCCGCCTAGTTTGCCCTGTTGGCACATCACCTCCCTGGCAGCCAAGTAGCGTTATGAGCTCTCAGACCTGTCACTGTCAAACGGAGACTCTACGTTTGACAGCGACAGGGCTGAGAGCTCATCCGTTTCCTCGGTCAATCCACTCGGTCTAGTGTATAGTATATAGTTTATAGAGAGTGTTTTCTAACCGCATGTAATCATATCACATACCATTACAGGCGGTGTGCAGGTGTTTACATGCAACTTCTGTCACCTGATCATTAAAGGAGAAATATAAGGTGAGTGCTTTTCACTCACCTCATAGTTCTAGCCGACCTGTGACAATGAGACTGTCACAGGTCGGCTCAGTAGATCGGGAGGTGAGCGAACACATTCTACATTCTACAGCTCGCGGTATACTGAGCCTAGAGTGACAGGAGGACGCTAGTTTGTGTCCTCCCGTTACCCTAAGGAGAACTATGGGGAAAAGCCCTGACCCCATAGTTCTCCTTTAACTTGAATGGGGATAGCTGACACTTGTAAACGCCAATTTAGGGATTTCTGCTGCAGTAAAACGCAAGTTTCTGATGCAGGAATCCCTAATCGCACCTAAACCTTCATATATGAATGGGGCCTTATTGTGTGTATATTGGGGTCTGGAGTACCATATCACATATAGTTAAATTTTATTTTGTAGTATGAAATTTGGCAAGCGGCCCCTATGACAGAAGAAAATGTGTCGAGTGGCCCCAGAAATGGAAGAGGTGGGGGGCGAAGGGGGCATTGACACCGACGGTGGTGGGAGGTGTCACCGGAGCGCCAGTCGGGCGGCAAAGATGACAAGGAGGCTGTGTCGGGTGCAGAGGATGAGGAGGACGTCCAGCCGGGCGCCAAGGAGGCCGTGTTCCAAAGAGGTCAGGCCATTCAAGGTAAGAGGACTGTGCTGGCAGAGCCCAGCAAAGGATTCTGCATAGCCCACCAAAGAGTCTAAGGTGTGCTGTGCAATACGCTTTGGTGGGCTCTGCAGGATCCGGAGGGGGCTTTGTCGGGTCTCAGGGGGGCTTTTCAGGATCCATAGGGGGCTCTGCAGCCTGCAAAGCCCACCACAGATCCTGCAGAGCCTTCCTGAGATCCTGCAGGATCTGTGGGGGCTTTGCCGGGTCTCAGGGGGCTTTGCAGGATCTGTGGTGGGCTTTGCAGGATCCATAGGGGACTCTGCAGCCTGCAAAGCCCACCACAAACCCTGCAGAGCCCACCTGAGACCACAGCCGGGTGGGGTAAATTTAGTGTGTGTGGGGGGAGGCGCCAAGTTTTGTCTTGCCTAGGGCAGCCCCAAACCAGAATACACCACTGACTATAGCTGCCCTGGTGGTATTCAGCGTTGCTGTATAATGATTATACAGCAATGCTGAATACCACCAGCTATACAGGACTTCAAATCCCAGACACATTATACAAAGCTGATGGTATTCTGCATTGTTGTATAAAGTATTGCTAGAATTTGTAGTCCTGTATAGCTGGTGGCAGGTGCGGAACTACCGCTGGTGCAGCCAGTGCACCGGGGCCTGAGCCTGGGGGCTCAGCAGACACAGGCAAGGTAGGACAAGAGATAGGGGGGCAACCGCCGACCATCCATCTGGCCCGCAAGTTCGAGAGTATTGCTGGGAGTTGTAGTTCTCTATATCCGTTACCATGCTGCATTTCTGTCGAGGGTATTCCTGGGAGTTGTAGTCCCCTATAGCCGTTACTATTCTGCATTTCTTTGGAGAGTATTGCTGGGAGTTGTAGTTCTCTATATCCGTTACCATGCTGCATTTCTGTCGAGGGTATTCCTGGGAGTTGTAGTCCCCTATAGCCGTTACTATTCTGCATTTCTTTGGAGAGTATTGCTGGGAGTTGTAGTTCTCTATATCCGTTACCATGCTGCATTTCTGTCGAGGGTATTCCTGGGAGTTGTAGTCCCCTATAGCCGTTACTATTCTGCATTTCTTTGGAGAGTATTGCTGGGAGTTGTAGTTCTCTTTATTCCTTTCATTTTTATCGCTTGCATTTTTTCTCATTATGGGCCTGAGTGGGGCCTCATTTTTAAGTTTCGCCTAAGGCCTCGCAAAGTCTAGAGCCGCCACTGCATGTGATTAGACATGTGACTAGGACATGCCTTTCCCTGAGATCTCATGAGATTACAGATGAGATTTCCCAGCAATGCTCTGCTGATGACAAGGCAATCCCAGTGTGCATTGCTTTGCCAAACTGAAGTCATTTTGCCCTTTCAAAGCAAAGGAAGTGAATGCTCTGCAAGTGTAAGTATTTCATGATCACAGCATTTTACACCTGACATGTCTATTTTATTATTAATCATCATACATAGAATTTGTATTTTAAGTGTAAAGGCCCGCCATCCGGAGCAATTTCTTGCTATTGGTACAAACATGATAAAATCTGAATTTTTTTAATGTTTTTTATGTTTATGAAACCAGTATTTTTAGAATAAAATACACTAAAATGAAATTTAGTACACAGAAACAGAATATAATACCCAATATTTTGGTAAACAATAAAAGATGGGTTCACACTGGGTAAATAGATACCGAAAATGTCAAGCCTTAAAATTGTGTGCGTCCGTGAAACCGCAAAACAACCACAAAAAAATGTCCCATAGGCGGCGCTTTAAAAGCTTTTACTGCTCATCAGTTTAGTGTCATCAGTGTTATCAGTGATTGATGGCCCTAGAATTATTGCTCTCACTCCATCATTCACGACTATATGTAACATGTGTGGCGCAATTTTCCTTTTTGCGTGTAGGCGCATTTGATGCGTGTTTGCTTTGCATGTGTGTGCACATGGGGGCAGGGGACTTTTTAAAAAAACATGTCACTTTCACATAAAAAAATTTTTTTTACACTTAACTTTATAGCTATCGCATAGGGGGCTAAGAAGCCCCCTATGTAATAGCAGAAAGGGTGTGACAGGTCCTCTTTATGGAGTCATCAGGGGTCCTTCAGACCCCTAATGTCACCTAGGGACCCTAAAGAAGCTGAGGAAGCAGAAATCTGTGGCGGCGGATGGGGGGGCACCACACCGTACCAGCGATCCAACGGCTATATAGCCTTCGGATTGCTTGTATTCAAACAGAAATGACTTGCTGTTTGAAATTTTACCAAGAACACGGCTGCAGGAGCCATGTTCTTGGTATAACCGCTTCAGGACAGGATGTTTTTTTACGGTGGGCGGTCCTGAAGCGGTTAAAGACATAAACTTACCTGTGTAAGTGTTGTCTGCTAAGTCTATTCTGTTGAACACTTTTTTTTAGGTATGTTTTATAGGTGTGGTCTGGTACTCAGACTAATAATATCTATAGTAAGTAACTGCCAAGGACTTCATGCAATCAGACCATCCACACAGCAGCAAAGGGTTAAACATTGAAAATTGTTGAATTTTAAACAGGGTTCAATCCATCAAGGTGTTGTCAAAACCAAATGGAGAGAAACCTGGTTCGTTGTCATAAGTTGGAAGTAAGTTGAGAAAACATGAAGGCCAAAATGTAAAACTGAGCTACGGTCAGAAGTCACAGAAGAACATGGTGGTTGTGTAAGAGATAGCTCATTTGCTGTATAGCTAGCTGGACTTTAGTGCACTTTTATTGGGATGAAGAGCATTCAGGAGACGTGCCACCAGTATAGGTGCATGTTCAGCCCTGCCCCCTATGTGCACAGCGAGTGTCCCAATGCTAAGATTAAAGAAGAGAATCTGGTTAGCAAAGGGATCAAGGGTAACCTGTGGCAATGGATGCAGCAAGTGAACAGGTGGGACAGCCAACTGCCTGACTGGTCCCCAGATTGCCAACAATCCCTTGGACAGCTGCTCATTGCCTAGCTGATTTAAATTGCTGCAGGTATCTCCCTAAAGGTGCCCATACACTGCTCGATTCTCGTACGAGAATCGCGGGAAATCCCGCGATCGTACGAGAATCGAGCAGTGTGAACGGAGACGTGCGACCGTTTCTACTGTACGGTCGCACGTCTTCTGTCGAACCAGCATGTTCGAAAACCAGCCGGGAATCGTACGATTCTCGGCTGGTTAGAACGGTGCTCGGAAGATAAATGCTGAACGGGCCGTTGTGCGCGCGCGTACACTGCCCGTTCAGCATTGCGGTCATCGGAAGCCCGCCCCTCAGGGGGGCGGGCTTGCGATGATCGAGAGTGCGATCTGCCTGTCCAAGATAGGCAGATCGTACGTTTTTTTAATCCCTTTACAACCATCGCAAGACTAAAGTCTTGCGATGGTTGTAGAGTGTATGGCCACCTTAAGTTTTGTGACTTTGAATTACCGACTTTGACATGAAACATTGATGACTGTAATATAACCAAATTAATATAGACACCTTCTGGCCTTCAATGTTGTTAGGCTTTTCCCCAAATCCTCTGTGCAAAATGATTATCCTGTAAATGTTGCCAGTATGCTGTAAACATTTCCTTCCCATTCCGACAATGGAAAGTGAAAGATAAGTGGCAATCGCATAGAAATATTCAAACATGTTGGAATATCACTGAATGTGCTTGATTCTGGCCTATTCATTTTTGTCAGTTCATGTATTGGGCCATGGGCCATATTTGGCAACATGTATTTCTAGGCAGGGAAAAAGGCAACAGATCTTTTTTTTTTTTCGCCAGCATTTAGTTTTAACTGTTTAAAGAGAAAATAAAATTGTTTTAGGTCAGTTTTATAAAATTTAAGTTACTTAATAAAACTTCATAACTGGCAATAGTTGCTGTTTTGACTCGCCATTGAGCTCTTTAAACTGGATTTTCTCAACAAAGCATATGAAGATATGCTTGAAAACATGTAAAAGGGATCCTAGAGCGCCACCTTAAAATGAGAATACAATATAAAGGTAGGAAGGAAGACTATATTTTGCCAGTATGACATTGTGGTTATTGGTTACATTTCTCTTCAAAGCTGTAGCTTTCTGAACAAGGTTAAGTTAAAAAGAAAATGTAAAAGTGCATCTTAATCCATGTAGTCATTAGATGATAGACAATTAGGTACAGTCATCAAGGGGATATCTGACATGAGTACAGGAGGTTCTGACAGCACTTCATGTCAGATGAAAATGATATGCAACCTATTAGGTGGCTACGTTAAAAAAAATGTGTTGTTAAACTTCCCTTTCTGCTAGTGACAAAAAGAGTCCCTGGGAGCAGTTTTTCAACCATAAATGTGTCCATATACAACCCCAATTCCAAAAAAGTTGGGACACTGTGTAAAATCTACATAAAAACAGAATGCAATGATATGCAAATCTCCTAAACCCATATTTTATTCACAATAAAAAATAAAAAACATCCAATGTTTAAACTGAGAAAATGTTTTGACTCGCTGCTCTGGTTGTGAATGTGCGTGACGACATAGCTTCTGAGATTGGGGACAGTGCTGAATCTTTATGGTTGGAGATGAATATAAACGAAAACATAATGGTAAATTATTAGGGGGAGTATGCTACAGGCCCCCAAACATAGGGGAGGAGGAGGAAACTCAACTACTGACGCAGATAGAAAAAGCCGGAAGGCAAGGCAATGTTATCATTATGGGGGAGTTTAGCTATCCTGATATTACATAGTTACATAGTTACATAGTATTTGAGGTTGAATAAAGACATATGTCCATCAAGTCCAACCTATTGTATGATATGATATGATATTGATTAGACAAATGAAACCGCGCACTCATCTAAGGCCCGTCACTTCATTAACACATTGCATGAACATTTTGTGGGACAAGTGGTTGAAACCTCAACTAGAGAAAAAGCTGTGTTAGATTTATTAATTACAAACAACACAGAACTGATGACAGATGTGGAAATTGGGGATAACCTGGGAAACTGATCACAGAATGATAACGTTCACAGTAAACTCCAGGAAACATAGACAAGATGGCAGGACAAAAACACTAAATCTTAAAAGGGCTAACTTCAATAAATTGAGATACCTACTATGTGACACTAATTGGGACCAAATCTTCCTGAATATGACCACATGGGATAAGTTGGAAAATTTCAAGGAAATAGTAAATAGCAAAATTGGCCAGTGCATTCTATTTACCAACAGATTCAAAACAACTAAAGCTAAACCAAGGTGGTTGAATAGCAAGGTATATCAACACATAAAGGAAAAGAATAAGGCCTTCAAAAAATATAAGTCAGAGGGGTTACCATCAGCATTTAAACACTACAAGGAATGCAACAAGAGGTGTAACAAAGCAATCAGGGCTGCAAAAATAGAATACAAAGAACACATACCAACGGAAAGCAAAAGGAACCCCTCAAAAATTATTTAAATAAATAGTAAGAGGGTAAGGACGGAACATGTAGGACTCATATCAGATGAAAATGGGAAGCTAGCTACTAGTAACAGGGAGAAAGATGATGTGTTAAACACATTATTTGCCTCTGTCGTTACAGAAGAGTCAGTAGAGATTTAACATATCTCAGTGGCTGTCAGAAAGCAGAGTAAAAAAGAGCCTGGAGAGATCAAATGTAAACAAATCCTCAGGACCAGATGGGTTACATCCAAGGGTGCTCAATGAACTCAGCCAGGTAATAGCCAGACCACTGTTCAAAATCGTTAGGGAGACTTTAATGTCAGGTATGGTACCAGCTAATTGGCGGAAAGTAAATGTGTACCAATATACAAAAAGGGCAAATGGAGTACACTGGGTAACTATAGGTCAGTCAGCATAACATCGATAGTGCAGTATGTAAAATATTTGAAGGAATAATAAGGGACTACATGCAGGAATTTGCCTATGAAAATGGTATCATAAGTAGCAATCAACATGGCTTAATGAAGTACCGTTCGAGTCAGACCAATCTATTAACTTTTTATGAGGAAGTCAGCATAAATTTAGCATTTGATACAGTCCCCCACAAACGTTTAATTCATAAACTAAAGTTTATGGGTTTGGATGAAATTGTATGTACATGGATGAAAAACTGGCTGCATGAACGGATCCAGAGGGATGGTTAATTTTTTAATTGGGCAAAAGTTGTGAGTGGGGTGCCCCAGGGATCAGTCTTGGGACCGATCCTGTTTATCTTATTCATAAACGACATAGAGATTGGTATAAATAGTTCAATTTCGTTTTTTGCGGATAATACCAAATTGTGTAGGGCAGTAAATTCTCAAGAAGACACTGGGGTTGATTTACTAACCTTATAAACACACCACGAACATGTATACACCTCTGTAGTGTGTTCCCTCCCAGCATGATCTATTGGTGGAATCTAGACACCTTTGTAGTGTGTACACACCCAGCAGGTGTGTTGTGCAAAGCCCTGCATGAATTGCACGGTGATGTTGTGTAAATTAGCTCTATGTTGTGTTGCTTGCGTTGATGAATGCAGGAATGTAAATGCATGAGCTAACCATTTTTGTCTAAACTGTGAAGCAGCATTATATATGCATCATGTGCATGATTTTTCCATATATGGCATTAGTGGAAATATGCTTTTAGAGACTTTTTGGTTGATAAATACGTTTTGCTGTGTGAAAATCACACGCACCTGGTGCGTGCGTGGGTTTAGGTTAATAAATCACCCCCATAAACCCGCTTCAACAGGACCTAGATACATTTGAGGAGTGGGCTGCAAGATGGCAGATGCAATTTAATACTGAAAAATGTAAGGTTATGTGCATGGGAGCAAAGAACGTGTGTGCAAACTACTACCTAGGGGGTGCACCATTGGGGAAGTCAGAGATGGAGAACGACCTGGGGGTGCTCATAGATCACAGATTTGGCAATAGCATGCAGTGCCAAGCAGCGGCCAACAAAGCAAACAGGGTACTATCCTGCATTAAAAGAGGATTTTTGGCAAGGGATAAAAACATAATATTACCAATTTATAAATCACTGGTTCGGCCTCACCTTGAATATGCGGTTCAATTTTGGTCACCAACTCTCAGGAAAGATGTTCTCGAACTTGAGAGAGTTCAAAGAAGGGCTACAAAATTAATAAATGGGATGGAAGGCCTGAGCTATGAAGATCGCCTCAAAAAATTCAATTTGTTCTCACTAGAAAAGAGGCGCTTGAGGGGGGACCTAATTGTAATTTTTAAAATCATTAATGAGGATGACAATATTCGGAATAGGATGTTTACACCAAGAACTATACTAATGCCAGGAGGATACAGCAAGAGATTAGAAGAGAGGAGGTTTACTCTCAGACTTTGCAAGATTTTTTTTACTGTGCAAGTAGTAAAAATGTGGAATTGCCTTCCACAGTCAGTAGTAGCTGCTGATAGCATTGATTCATTCAAGAAACATTTAGATGCGTTTCTTAAATATACAGGGATATGGGAACTACTAGAGCCAAGCATATACAGTACATTCATACATATATCCATATACATAGGTAGAACTTGATAGACCTGTATCTTTATGCAACCTTACCTACTATATGTTACAATATGTACCATTTTAAGTAAAAAATAAGGTCATTTTAAAATTGATGGCAGCAACACATCTCAAAAAAGTTGGGACAGGGCCATGTTTACCACGGTGTAGCATCCCCTCTTCCTTTAATAACACTCTGTAAACCTCTGGGAACTGAGCAGACCAGTTGCTGGAGTTTTGGGAGAGAAATGTTGTCCTATTCTTGCCTTATATAGGATTCTAACTGTCGTATTTTTTTGTTTCAAGATGCGCCAAATATTTTCAATTGGTTAAAGGTCTGGACTGCAAACAGGCCAGTTAAGCACCTAGACTATTTTACTACAAAGCCAAGCTGTTTTCATAGAGGGAGTATGTGGTTTAGTATTGTCCTGCTGAAATATGTAAGGCCTTCCCTGAAAAAGACATTGTCTGCATGGGAACATATGCTGCTCTAAAACATGAATATCTTTCAGCATTGATGGTGCCTTTCCAGATGTGCAAGCTACCCATTCCACACGCACTAGTGCACCCCCATACCATCGGAGATGCAGACTTCTGAACTGAATGCTTATAACAAGCCAGAAGGTCCCTCTCCTCTTTATTCTGGAGGACACGCTACCCATGATTGTCTAAAAGAATGTAAAATTTCGATTCGTCTGACCACAGAACAGTTTTCCACTTTGCGACAGACAATTTAAATGAGTTTTAGCCCAGAGAAGACAGCAGTGTTTCTTGGTCATGTTCAGATATGGCTTCATCTTTGCATGATAGAGCTTTAATTTGCATTTTTGGATGGCACAGCAAACTGTGTTCACAGACAGTGATTTTTGGAAGTATTCCTGAGCCCGTGCAGTGATGTCCATCACAGAATCATGAATGCATTGCCTTCTGTGGGCCCGAAGATCACGGGCATCCAATATTGAGGTTTTGGCCTTGTCTCTTGTGCACATTTCTCCAGATTCTCATAATCTTTTAATATTATGCACTGTGGATAGTGATATATTAAAGACTTTGCAACTGAAATTGTTTGACAATTTTTAGATGCAGCTTTTCACAGATTGGTGAACCTCTGCCCATCTTTACTTCTCTTTTACTTTGTCTTTACTCTGACTCTCTAAGATGCTCTTTTTATACCCAGTCATGTTACTGACCTGTTGCCAATTATTCTAATTAGTTGCAAAATGTTTTTCCAGCTCTTCTTTTTAAGTACCACTTACTTTCCCAGCTTTTTGTTGCCATATCCCAACTTTTTTGTGACGTGTTGCTGCTATCAATTTCAAAATTACCTTATTTTTTTCTTAAAATGGTAAATTTTTCTAAGTTTAAACATTGGATCTGTTTTCTATTTTCTATTGTGAATAAAATATAAGTTTATTAGATTTGCAAATCATTGCATTCTGTTTTTATGTAGATTTTACACAGCTCCCCAACTTTTTTGGAATTGGGGTTGTACTTGATTGTTGGTGTAGGAGGCATCATACAATCAAACCATTTCTTTTTTTCATTTGACCTCATATCCACTGTTTAGTACATCCATTTCCCTATAGACAGAAAAAATCTAAAGATCACTCATGGTAGAGAATAAAAGTCATTCCAAACATTCATGGTTCTATTGTAGGTACACAACTGCTGGGATTGTTTTTTTGCTACATGTTTGGTCAGACTAGGATCAAATTGCCTGTATGCATGGATATCTTAAAGTGACACTAAACTTAGGAGTTAAACCTTAAAAATGCATTCAAGTACCCCAACTATTAACAAAAATGTAGTTTATTTGTGTATCCTCAAATTATCTCTTAATTTGTGCTGACACTGTCCTTCCTTCTGGAGGGTGGCTACTTTGGTTCCCCATGGTCCCTGTGTGTGCTGTAAAGTAGCCACCGCTCAAAGCTCACTCCTGTGATGTTCTAGAATCTCAATAAAAATTAGTACACTAAACGTGAGATTAATTTGTGTTTAGTGAACTAATGGAGTGTGTTCACACTCAAACACTCCACAAGCATTGTCAGCTCATTTCAAGAATGGAATCTTCAAAATCAAAATCAATGCATTTTTTATCGATCAGTTCGATAACAGGTCAGATCGATCTGTTTTACAGTAACACTTATGTTATACTCTATGTGTTATATACAGTATGTTTTGTTTTTAACATGTGTTTGTATCTTTGTAAAGTTCTCATTGGAAATGTACTATTATTACTATATATTTTCATGCAGTAAAGTTCAGGCATCAAAATGCCCCTGAGATTCGTCACTATCTTTTTGTTTTGTAGATGACCTTCATTGCTCTCATAATTTTTCATTGTCACCACCTCATATTAGTTTCTCCTGGACAATGTGCTGTGTGTGGCCTAGAAACACTGATTTTTTTTCCATACCAGCACAATTATCTAATTTCCACTTATATTACTTATGAGATGATTGACATAGAAATGAAGTGGCAGGTGCTTTAAGTGCACGGCTCTATGAAATCACTTTGCAGCTATAAATATCTCTGAGCAGCATGTTTGTGGCAAGATATGGATTACAGATGAGTTGCAGGACTACTGGCACTACCCTGCATAATTATTTAGATGAGCTCATGTTCTAAGCCAAATAGAAAACTCATAAAATAATACAAGAAAGGATCAGTCCACTCAAAAGTGATATTTAGAATTTGGTACATGCTAGAGCAGCTTTTCTCAACTTTTTCACCCAGAGGAGTCCTTTCACCCTCATCGAACACTTGTTACAAAATTATATCTGCAGCTTGCAGTACATTAGTATGATGAATAGGTTGCAGATGTATTTATAAAAAAAATGCTCTTTAAAATAGTGAGACTAAAATGAAACAAATAATATTAAGGACCAGAAAAAGAGTGGAAAATGTCCCCATAGATTGGTGGTTAGTAGAGAAATGCTCCCTTACATTGCCGGTCAGTGGGGCAAGGGACTACTCCACACTGTTGGTGGACAGTTGGTAGAAGAATTTCCTTTACACTAGTGATCTGTGGGAAAGGCCCTTACATTGGTGGTCTGTGCAAAAGTGCCTCCTTTCATCAATGGTCAATGGTAAAGGCAGGGCCAGCCTTAGGCCTTTAGGTGCCCTGTGTGAGAAAGCTTTACAGCACCCTTCAGTGACCACAGCCCTCAGTAACCACACCCATTTTACCAATATCCGCACCATTTAAAGACTCCCATTTTGTTAAGCCCCAAAGAAACATATTAAAAGTATGTAATTAAAAGTATACTTTTTAAAAATAATGTTTTACATTTTTTATTATTATAATTTTTTTTACTGTTGGGGGGCTTCGGGGAAATATTAGGGGTCTAAACACACCCCTGACATTTACCTTTTGAAATAGAAAAGAAATTGAGGACACAAAGTCCTTACTCTCTTTTTCAGCATCCTCTGTTCTAAATTAATGGAAAGCACTCAGTACAGAGGCTTCCCATTCATTAAGAAACTGATGATAGTAAAACATTTACTATCACCAGTTTATGAATGGGGAAAAGCCTCTATAGTGAGTGCTAGTCCCCATTGAGAAATTCATGAATGTAAATCACATCCTGTTCATTCATAACTGGGGACACATAGTACTATGTGTCCCCAGTTATTTACAAACACTGGAGTGATCACTCCAGTGTTTGTGCTGCACAGAGGATTAGTAAATATCAATGATATCTACCGATCCTCTGCTCGGCCATGCACAGAGCCGCTGTCATCCGGAAACTGACAGGATGGCAGCGGCTCTGCTCTCCTCCCCACTCGGGCATCCTGAAAGCTGCGGATTCTCTCCCCCTCACTGCTCGGACATCCTGGCAGCAGGCAGCGCTCCCCCCTGCACCTGCAGGCTTCAGCGCACAGTTTCTCCTTGTTGCCATGGCGACCTGTGCGGCCACACAGCCCGAACACCCCAAATGCCGGCCCTGGGTAAAGGGCCTTCCTGACTTTGGTGGTCAGTGTGACAAAGGCATGTTATATTGGTGGACAATTGGAGGAAGATTGTCCTTTACATTGGTGATCAGTTGAAAATGCCCCCCTTACATTTGTTGTCTGTGCAAAAGTGCCCCTATACATCGATGGTCAGTGATGAAGGGCCTTCTTTATATTGGTGGTCAATGTCTTGAACATTAATGGTCAGTGGAATAAGGGCCCTAATATTGGTTGGAAGGTGGAGTAATAATGTCTTTTACATTTGTGGTTACATTATTGGTTAGTCGAGGAATATTTAGCAACCTTTGGAGGAACCCAAGGATTCCACAGAACCCTGATTGGGAAACACTACTAGAGCATCAAATTACCTGTCTAAGGGATACATAGACTGCAAGCTTCTTGCAGAGAAGTGACTATAGTGAGTAGTTCAGCATTCTCTGTAGAGAGGTGCAGAATGTCTTGGCTCATTATAAACTAAAAAAAAAATAAAAACTGCAGACACATTATTCATCTATCCAACATTTTAAGCCACTTAATCCTACGTCTTAACTTTTTTTTAGGGGACCAAGTTCTTGTTCTGGGTGATTCAAAGGTATTTCCTGGGAAGCTGGGAGTTAAAGTCCTCACACTCTTTACCTTTGTACAACTGATCATATGAGATTACATGGTTGAGCTGCCCACAGACATGGCTTTGTGGGTGATTTGTAGGAAATTAACTTGTCATCAAAAGAACTTTGACCCAAGCTAAATAACTGTTGCATCATACATTCTCTATAGAGTGCCCAGGTATTATCCAAACCTCTTATAACTATAACCAGAATGAAATCGGATGTTAGTAATCTTATAACTATGGATATTTCCTAACTTAATCAGAAATTTAAACCACTGAGAGCAGAGTGGCTACAGGAATACCACTTGGAAACATCAGCTTCAATGTTTTTACATCTCTTTGGGCAGTTTATAAAAGACAAAATACTTATTTAGGATATTTAGGAAGGCTGGGGTTACCTAGAGTTACATGTTTATTCACTTAGACAAAATGGGTGAAGGTAAGTGTCAAAAAGAATCACAATTCATCTTTTTTTCAGTTTTGAATACAGGCAACCAAAATATGATTGGTTGCTTTGGGTTACTACACTTAATATACCAGCACTCTGTACAGTACTACATTGAATAAGGCAGATACATTGGTTTGTATAGCTACCGTGAGGCCAGAAATGCATGCATAAATTGACACATTTTTCTCCATACTGTTTGTCGTACAGAGCACTGCCCAGGGTTCTGTGGTGATGGGTGCCTTTTGCTTTTGGATCTATTTTATATATATATGGGGTCAGTCTGCCATCTTGTGGAAACACCAAGCACTTTATCGTTCTCTAACTAGAGGCTAGTTAACAATCTAACAGAAAATGTTCTCACTGACAGAGTTTCTGGAAAAGTACAGCTCATAAATATTGCTCAATACATACATCAGGCTGATTTAAACAACACATTTAACCAGTAAATTATTGTTAAAGTTGTTGGTTAATTATTTTTTACTGAATTTCTTCAAAGAATGCTTATTGGGTTGTTGCTTTCATAGTAAACATTAAAATAACCTTCTGAATGTAACCTTTAATGATAAACCTAAAACCTATAATACCCTGTTTCCCTGAAAATAAGACCTACGCGAAAGTAAGACCTAGCACTATTTTTCAAGATTCCTGTAATATAAGACCTACCCCGAAAATAAGACCTAGTTTGGTGGTAGCATGTGAGGGAGAACTGGAAGAGCGGGAGACATGGTATCAGCCTGCAGGGACATACTGTATTAAGGGGATGACAGGGGACTTCCTCCGGCCAGCTCAGTGTCAGGGAGCAGTCCAGTTCCATGCTATCCCCCTGAAGGCACTGTTTAATGTAATGGTACAGCACTTTACAGCGCTGTCCACTGTCTGATGTCCCAACCTCTGCACCGCTGGTACCCCTGTCCCTGATGGCAAAGCAAGACGGCGCTGTAGAAAGCAATGCTTCGGCGGCGGAGTGAGCAGAGCCGTATTAGCCGATACTTCTTCTATAGTGCCGATTACTGTGACAGGCGGTGTGATACCAGATAACTTTGGATTGTTGTACATAAATAACTTTAGATTGTTGTACATTTTGTTGCACATTAAAAAAAAAAGACATCCCCTGAAAATAAGACCTAGGTGTGTTTTTTTGGGGGAAAAAAAATATAAGACAGTGTCTTATTTTCGGGGAAACACGGTAAGGAGAATGGAAGTGACATGTGTAAAAGCTTTCAAATCTGATCTAATGGGACACGCAAGATACATCCATTAATGCTGAACTTCCATGGAAAACAAAAGGTCCACTTTATTTGTCCCCCTGAAACACAAATGGCTTCAAAAAGCTATTGTTTAACAAACCGTTCTTCTTCTTCTTAAAAAAAGAAAAATAACCTTGGCCCAGGCTTCCGATGCTTCTGGGAGTTGTGGGTGACATCGCTGTGCCTCTCAGCAGAACTGGTCGCTCAGAATTCTGTGGGACTGCACTCTTGCAATGTACTGAAGTACATTCTCATGGGATTTTGAGCACCCAGCTCAAACTTTTTGTTTTCTCAGAATTGTAATAGGTTATGTTCTGCATCCTGGGGCCCAGAGGGTCTGTAGAGCTTTGGGTGAGATAAAGCCTTCATCCCTAGTTCCACATAATTCTTGGTAACCAGACCTCATTATTAGTCTCAGCTCTCTAAAGGCCTTTATATACGTAAGCTGACTGATACCTAGAGCTCTCTCTTTCATGCTCTGAGAGCCTGCTGCTGGCTGAGTGCTGACAGAATGCTAAAAAAAGGTAGAACAGCTGCCTGTGTGTTTTGAGGAACTCAATAGTGGGGCACCCTGTTAGTCAGGAACTGACCTGAGTTCAGTTAGTGGCTGAGTGAAGCAGATTATTTGTTTGTTTAATGCTATAGACTTGCTGAACGAAAGGTCCACTTTCGTTCCGAGCTGGCTGGATCAGGCAGACGCGGCTCCCCAATCAGGCACTGTAGAGGCCCGCTCGCAGTGGCCTCGGAAGAGCGAGCGGCCGCCCGATAGCTCTGCATGTTACACGGATACATACTGAATACTAAGTGTGGTAGTCACTGAATTCAAATATATTCACAGCAGGTGCTCCCAGGCAGTGGTTGCTTGCAGCTAAGGCATTTTTGCCACGCGATATCGCGCGAAGTCGCCGGCCAATGCTATTCAATGGAGCTGTCTTATCTCCATGTCGCGCGTCGCGGTCGCAAGTCGCTTCTACCGGACCCTTTTTTCGGCGGATTTTGCTTTTTTTCTATGGAGCCCGACGGAGAAGGTCGCGCTACTGTCGCTGGATCGTCGCTGGAACGTCGCCCCGAAAGTCGCGCTATCCCGACCGCAGCAAAGGTATGTCGCTACATGTGAACGGGGTCTAATACTTACACTTAGCTTAGTGAATACCCAATCACATGTAAGGAAAATTTAAAGAAATTATTTTTGCTTGCACATGATTGGAACACAACTTTACCCCGTCCACTAAGGTTAGTGACAATACCCTTGCAAAGTGAAATATCACTTTGCTAATTGAACAGCCTATACCCCTTTAGTATATCAGCCCTGTTGGATACTAATTATCTGATTTTTATGATTGTACACGACAAGCAATATGAGAAAAAAGATCTGATTACTTAGCTATTAGTTGTTTTACTTATTTTTTAAAACAAAATAGCTCAGATTAGTGATTTCATCCCAAGTAATTTTGTTGGTGTGTATAGATTAAATTTACTGTGCTTAATACAGAGGTTCTCTTGATAGAGGAGTAAAGGCATGATCGGGTAATATTAGTATTACTGCACGAGGCACTGATGTCTCAGCATGAGTTAGCTAGCTCAAGTGTTGCTGACAGTGTTAGGAATATACTGCAGCTCTTTCCAGTGAATAATCCAGAGTGACTATTCATTACAGAGAGTGAAATGCCCAGATGTCCCAAGGCAGTGTAATGGCTTTCCCTGAAGGGGGAGAGACACTAGCCTGTCTAGGGAGTCCAAGAAATCTTTAGAAAATTGGATGTGCTCACAGAATAAGAAAATACTGGAATTATCTAGATTAAGATGTTCAATTGTGCTGTCATTATCAAAACCAAATAAATATTTTGCTGCATAACAAATTTCTAAGTGAATCCATCCATCAATAATTTGTCTGTCTGTCTTCTCTAGTAGTGTTTTGTCTGTCATAATATACATCCATATGTAGTATTCTCTCAGTTGCTTCTCTGCTCTTCATATCACTCTTGTGGCCTCAGGCCAGAAACTGCATTCTAACAGAGGATGAGGCATGTTTTATATGTGTTCTTCATATATTGCCAGTCATCCCTATGGATGGTGTGCTTGGCTAGAAACAACACCAATGATGCAACAAACAGCTCCCATCTGATTGCAACACTTTATCTCTGATAACACTACTGTGTGTGTGTGCAGTACAGAAGTCACACAGAGCTTCCAGGCCAGTATCTGAGTCTTTTGCGGCTGGGGGAACGTAGAAAAAAAATTTAAGATATTCAACACTTACTATTTTCTTGCAGTCTGAGTTTATTGGTCACAATAGTTTATGGTACTATTGAGCCTTAAAGTAACATTAAAGCCAAAATTTGAGGTTGAATAAAGACACAAGTTCATAAGTCCATCGAGTTCAAGCTTTGTGAGCATGTTTGTGTATATATGTGTGTGTGAGTGTTTGTGTGTATTAGTTATTAAGAGTACCTGTACCTTTGTATCTAAATGGTTCTTAAATGATTCCATACTCTTTGCTGATACCACTGCTTGTGGAAGGGAGTTCCACTATTTTACCGCACTGACAGAAAAGAATCCCCACGCTCTTTGTAGTTAAACCTTCTGTTTTGCTCTAATTTCAGGTGGTGGCTTCTTGTCTTCTTTAGTGAGTTTACAGTAAAAAGTTTATTACTGATATTATCATCACCTTTAAACAATTTGTACATCACAATCATGTCCCCTCGTAATCACCTCCTTTCCAGTGTGTACAAGTTTACGTTTTTTAATCTTTCTTCATAGCTTATGTCCTCCCCTCCCCCTTATCAGTTTTGTTGCCCTTCTCTGGCCTCTCTACAGTTCAAGGACATCCTTTTGTCACAATATCCGGAAATCCGTGCCGGATTTTCGATATGCTCATTTCTGTGGATTGCTGACCAAAATTGAACCACATACTCAAGATGTGGCTGAATCAGTGTTTTTCAAAGTGGCAAAAGGATTGCTTGGTCACTAGAGTACATACTCTTTTTTTATGCATGACCGTACTCTGCTAGCTTTGTTTGCTGCAGCCTGGCATTGCAAGCTATTGCTAAGTCTACAGCCAACTATGACCCATTTATTCACTTCTGATTCCCCAGTGCAGCAGCCTATTTTTAACACCAAAATGCATTCCTTTACATTTTTCAACACTAAACCTCATCTGCCTTGTAGTGGCCCACACCTCTATTTTATCCAGGTCCTCCTGTAATGTCTAATCTCGAGTTTATTCGGTTGTTAACATCTTCCCGTAATCATTAATAAATAGGCTAAAAAGTATTGGGCCCATCACAGATCCCTGGGGCACGCCACTTTATCACTACTCTCTGGACATGTTCTGATAGCCAGTTTTCTATCCATGTGCACACCATGCCATTTATGTTAAATTAACCCAGGGGTCTCAAACTCATTTCACTCAGGGGCCACTCAACAAATGTTTTTCTCCCATTCGGGCCACTTGTCAGATTTCATAATTCAAAATAAAATGTAACTACAGTATATCCAGTATGGTACTACGGACACCAATACACACACAATAAGGCCCCATTCATACCTGTAAGTTTAGGTGCAATTATGGATTCCTCCGCCAGGAACTTGCGTTTTTCTGCAGCAGGAATCCCTAATCTGTGTCAGAGCACATTGAAAACCAGACAAGCATAAGGTGCTAGTTAAAAATATTTATTAAGAAAAGTGTCCACGTTAGCAAGCAGAAATCATAAACAGGAACAAGCCAAGGTCAGGAGCTGGAGTGGGTAGTCGTACAAGCCAGGTCAGGAGCACGGAGATCACCGTTGTCAGGAACAAGCCAGGAGCAGGAACCAGGAAATCAGCATTTTCAGCAACAAGCCAGGAGCAGGAACCAGAGGAGACCGTCAGCCAGGATAGGGTCATATACAGAATCAGAATACTCAGAGCAGCAGGAATGCACTAGCATGTAAGACCGTGTAAGGGCAAGGTCAGACTGGACTGAATGGTTTATATAGTGAGCTGGGTGACATCATCACTCAGAGACAGGAAACTCCCATCTGGCTCTCTCAGATGATGCTCCCTGTTTGGCCATAAGAGGGAGCCTGGGAGTAGTGAGCAACGTTACAGAGTCTGCTCAGACAAAGGAGGAAGCACAGGTGGGTAAAATGGCAACCAAGCCAGAATGCTGCAAACCAGTTAAGTCATTGTGGAACCCTGACAATCTGGTGTTTACAAGCGGCAGCTGTCACCTATTCAAGTTAATGATCAGGTGACAGCAGCTGCATGTAAACATCTGCACACCGCATGTAATTTTATATGATATGATTACATGCGGTTAGAAAACACTCCCTGGATGCACAATTGATGCGTCCAGGGAGAATGGTTGATTCCTTACCGCTTGGAATCATATCAGACTAGTTTACAGATTAGCATCCTCAGGTTATTTGAGGACACTGGGATGTCATTACATGACAACAGCTGGGCGGAGCTGGCCGTAACGTCATGGTCGGCTCCGCCCAGTAGTTTTCCCTTGTCCAGGACCTGCTGGAAGACTCTGGCAGGTGGTGGCCCAATATAAACAGTTGGGCGGAGCTAGCAGTGATGTCACCGCTAACTCAGTCAAATTGTTTATATTTTGCCGGCATCTGTCAGATTCTTCATTCTGAAGTGGTAGTTCGTCACGTGCAACTGTTGGCAATTTTTGGGAGCCCCACGTTTCTCCCCCCCCCCCCCCCCTCTTCTTTTACAGGGGGGGTCTGTC
>NW_017306713.1:981110-1009069 GCF_000935625.1 Nanorana parkeri
TTTAAAAACATTTTTTATTAGTTTTTTTTTAATTTTTCCTTTTTATTACATTTATTTAAATAATTTTAAATAAATGACACCTGGTGATGAAAAAAATAAAAATAAAAACTGAATTTACTTTATTTCTTTATGTCACATATAACTTAGTCATTTTTTTGTACTTTATGCTGTGGTAAGTATGTTTTCTATAATACTAGCAAAATAATAATAATAATAATAATAGTATAGTGTATTTTATTGAAGGCTGTAGGCTATTATTATCTAATGTATTATTATTATTATTATTACTGGCAAAGAGCTGTAGATGGTGGCATTGTATAATAAATACAGTACTGATTTGTTTTTTTAATGATGCATGTTTAGTAAGTTAGGCTGTTATCTTGTTCCAAATTTGGTGTGGTGTAGTACATGGTATAGTAAATATTTTGTGGTTTATATGACTCAACAGCCATTCACTGTTTTGCTGTATTAGTTGATGATTTAGTACTTTATGCAATAACTGTATTTATTCTTTATTTGAAAATCTGGTAGAAAATAATGAGTAATTGATGTATATTCTCTATAGATGCATTTCTTTCGAAAAACCCTTTTAGATGGAATGAATGTAGGAGTTACGAATTCGTTTAACATTTATTTTGTTCTGCATTCACTGATTGGGTATTCAGCAGCCGTGGTTCTTGTCGACTGCTTAATACAGCAGCCTGCAGGATGATTCCTTCATCCATGCTGTGGATGGGGGAATCGAGGGATTTCTCTTGTTCAGCCTGCAGGATTAAACAAGAGAAATCTAAAGGTGTATGGCCAGTGGTGTCACAAGGGGGTTGTGGGGGGTGCGGCCCGCACCCGGGTGACACCTCTGGAGGGGTGGCACCAAATTGACTGACAGTCATTTTGGTGTCACCCCCTCTGAAAAGGCGGGTACTCGGTCATGGACCGAGAGCCCGACAGTTTTGGGAGAGAGGAGGGCACCCGGCAGCATACCTTATCCCGCCGGGTGACTGTCCCCTCCTCTCTCTGCCGGCGTCCATCACCAAGATGGCCGCCGGCAGTTATCCATAAGATCGCCGTGCATGCGCGATGATGTGACGGCGGGGTGTCACCCTAAAACTGCTCCGGGTGACACAACCGGCCTCGGGACGCCCCCTGTGTATGGCCAGCTTTACTCAACAAGAACAAGGAAGATATTAAAGTGTATTTCCACCTTTGCAGTCACATTTGTTCAAATCTAGTTAACAACTGATAAGGAGATCTGCCAGCCCAGTAGAAGCAGCATTAAATATGATAAACATAATCTCTCCAGACCCCTTGGTAACATTACATAGCAGCGGAAAACTTCAGTTTTGGAGTTTTCAGAAAAAGAGCTAACAAAAATGTAAGCAGCAATTTTTACTTTTCCGCTAATTTATACTATTTGTCAGTAAGTTAATGTCTGTCTAGTGTACCCAATCCGAAATGTAAGTTAAATTGTTTTTATAATCCTGAAATTTAAATTTGAGTGTTTTATTTGACAGATATGCAAGAAATATTGTACTGACTCCATGAACAGTATGTAATCAGCTTTTACTAGGCCAAGGTTTTACTGGAAGACAACAGGCAACTTGTAATCAAGAAATCTACTTTGAGGCTATTATTTCTCAGATATAAGCTATCAAAATATTGTACTGAATTTTTACACAGTATTTAAGCATTTTTATTAGGACATATTTTGAAAAGGAGACAAACCAGGCAGCTTATAATGAAGAAATCAACATTACAGTGTTTTTTTTTTGGTTTGAAAACCAGCAAAATATTGTACTGACTTCATACACAGTATTTAAAGCATAACTCCAGGCACAAATGTTAATAACTTTAACAATTAATTTTATTATCTCACACGGCAAGGGTTAAAAAAAGGTTTTATTCATCCGACCCCCCGAAGCCGACAGTCTGTCTGCTGCAGCTATGGTATGTCCCTCAGCATCCTCACATTCTATACAGTTTGTATAGAACATGATGACTTTTAATCTGCTGCAGCAGAGGGGGAGCTAGGCAGTAGGGACCAGTCTAAAAGCCGGATGGCTACGAGGATCAGGTGAGTATAACTTTTTTTAACCTACACAAAAATGAGCAGTTAAACCTTGCAGTGTGGGAGTAGCCCCACTGCAAGGGTTAATAAAATGTTGTCCCAGAGTTCTGCTTTAAGTGGTTTTACTGAACTGCTTTTTCAAAAGGACAAACACCAGGCAGCTTTTAATCCAAAAATCAACATTAGAGTGTATTTATTTGGAGCTTCCAAAATATTGTAATGAGTATGTGCACAGTATTGAAAGACTTTGACTAGGTTGCATTTTTAACAGGACCCACATCAGCCATTTCAAAATTAATGAATCATCATTAGAGTGTCACATCTACCTGTGTTTTGATCCATCGTTGGGTTTTTTTCTGCCTGTACTAGTTTCTCAGCTTTGGGGCAATCACTAGTTTCAGATCCTGCAGCCAGCCTATTCTACAGTTCTGTCTTAATTGGCTTGTGCACCTGGTTCTTGGCAATTGCACAACATGTTAGTACACTATCTGCTGGACCCCTTGTGCCTCCTGAAGCCTGCATCTTGCTTCCCAAAGACCCCTGTAACCCACTGTGTCTACCTATGTTACTCTTCCCTGGATTTTCAGCACTTCTCGCTCTTTACTCCTAGAGACTCCTTGCATGCTTTTACTCCTGTGCACTAAACACCCATTACCTCTCCTGCGCCCTGCATTCACCTTCAGTACAGGTATCTATATAGCGCTGACAATTTTCACCTTTACACGCCTTCAGCCTTTACACGCAAGCACAGGGAGAACATGCAAACTCCTTGCAGATAGTGATCTGGCCAGGATTCGAACCAAGGACCCCCAATGCTGCAAGGTAGAAGGGCTCACCACTACGCCACTTTGCTGCCCATGCAGAGAGCTTTTTCCCTTTATGCATCTGTCTGCTTTGTGAATCACAAACCCCAGTGCTGCAACTAACTCCCTCTTTCATCTTTGAGCCAGTGTAAAATGTACCCCAGTGCTGTAACTTTCTTTGTCCTTTGTGAGCCAGTGAACCCCAAGGGCTGCATCTGTCTTCCTTCTCTTGAGCCTGCGCATCCCGAACCCCTGTGTAACTAGTATAGAATATCAATAGTATGCAAACTGTTTGAGGGAATGATAAAGGACTAATGGTATAATAAGTGATAATCAGCATGGATTTATGAAAGACCGTTCTTGTCAGAACAACCTACTAACATTCTTTGAAGAGGTGAGTAGAGATCTGGATGGAGGAAGGCTGGTGGATGTGGTGTACCTGGATTTTGCCAAAGCACTTGAGCACAATACCACACAAACAGTTAATTCCCAAGCTGAAATCTATGGGCATAGATGGGATGGTGTGTACATGGATGGAGAACTGGCTACAGGAACGTGTCCAGAGAGTATTAATAAATTACTCTTTTCCAAATTGGTCTACTGTAATGCGTGGCATGCCCCAGGGTTCTGTGCAAGGCCCAATACTGTTTAAACTGTTTATTAATGATATCGGGAAAGGTGTTAATAGCCATGTTTCTGTGTTTGCAGATGATACTAAAAATGGGAGGGTAATAGACCTAGTTACATAGTTACATAGTATTTGAGGTTGAATAAAGACATAAGTCCATCAAGTCCAACCTATTGTGTGTGTGTGTGTGTGTGTGTGTACAGGTCCCTGAGTGTTCTCATTCTTAAGAGTACCTGTACCCTTGTACATTACAGTCTCAGGAAATCGTCCAAAAGCTTCTTGAATGATTCCAGACTATTTGTGGAAATCACTGCTTGAGCATGAGCACTGCACGAGCTTAGACATTACAACATTACCTGGATAAAATAGGGGAATGGGCAACTATATGGCAGATGAGGTTTAATGTTGAAAAATGTAAAGTAATGCATTTTGGGGTTACAAATTGGCAAGCGGAATACACATTAATGGGAACTTCAATACGGAAGTCACAAATGAAAAAGATTTGGGGGTCATAGTCGACTACAGATTGAATGATAACTTGCAATGCCAGACTGCAGCAAACAAAGCTAGCAAAGTACTGCCATGCATTACAAAGGGAATATACTGTAGAGACAAAGCAATAATTTTTCCACTTTATAGATCACTGGTTCAGCCTCATCTTGAGTATGTGGTTCAATTTGGTCACCAATCCACAGAAAGGATGTTCTTGAGCTGGAGAGGGTACAGAGAAGGGCAACAAAATTAATTAAGGGGTTGGAGGACCAAACCTATGAGACAAGGTTGCTAAATTTAAACTTGTTCACGCTGGAAGTGAGGTGATTAAGAGGGGACATGATTTTGATGCACAAAATGTTTAGTGGTGATGGCAACATCAGCAATACACTTTTTACTGTAAAATCCCTAAAAAAGACTTGAGGCCACCACCTAAAACTGGTGGAGAAAAGATTTAACCACAAAGGGCATAGGGGCTTCTTTTCAGTTAGAGTGGATACATTTTGGAACTCTTTGCCACAAGCAGTGGTATCAGCTGAGAGTATTGAATCATTCAAAAATCATTTAGATACCTTCCCCAGGGACCATAACATACAGGGGTACAAGTACTCTTAAAAACTAGACCACACAGGGACTCGCATACACAGACGCATGCACAAACACATACAGACACATAAAGGTTGAACTTGATGGACCTGTGTCTTTATTCAACCTCAAATACTATGTAACTAGTGACTTGCTACTGCTACCTGCTTTCCTAGTGATCTCATAGCCTATGTTGTATTCAATCAGCTGTGCCTGCACAGTTGTGCCAGAGGGCCACAACCTGGGAACTCTCCTTTAGCAAAGTCCATCTCCCCTTTCAGGGAACTCAGGCTAATACAAGGCCCTCTTCAGACCCTGTGCCTCTATCATACCCTTTCTCCTGCAGTACAGTAAGACCAAACTGCCCTGCATAACATATGCACCACTATCGGCGTAGGTGAAGACCTAACACTGTGGGATTGTGTGTCAGAGTGAGTCTGCACCTACAGGTGACAAGAAAGGTCCATGAATCTTAACAGGTAGCAAAGAAGTGTTAAACCTGTGGGTAATGCTATCATATTCTAGATGACTCAGAAAATTTAGGGTAAGAACTGTTTCAGAGTGACCATACTTAAAAGACATTAGAGTGTTCCTTTTTCACAAAAGATTTTGATCTCAGAAAACTGGGGGGCTGATGACTTCTGCATCTTGGCTGACATTTATTACCTTTAGATGTTCTAAAGAAAATCTATTTTTCTTGTTTAGAAGGTTATCTTGGGAGTCTCCTCTTTAAGAGTGCAGTGCTATGCATTCAATCGATCTTACTCCATAGTCGGTGGAGGTTAGTCATGTGCACTGCACACACTTAGAATATTCATTTTAGGTGGAGCTTTCCTACCTAAATTAGTCAACTGACCCTTTTTGTTAGCTTATTCATTCGGTCATTTTTGTGTATTTTTGAGTGTATAATCCATTTATTGGTCACTACAGATCCTTGGCAGTTACAATCATTCCAATGTGTTGATTCTTTCCATTCCTTTTAGTATGAGCCTGTAGTGCAGTCAGTGAACTAATGGAAGGGGAGGAGGAGCTCCTGTCTCCGTACGACCCTCTCATAACAAACACACATGTCCATCTGCAAACTCTCATATGAATCCGCTCACAATCACAGCACAGGGCTGCACATTAACTTGTCTTATAACACATTTATCTCTAACTTGCAACTGAATTAACAAGTCTAGTTACAATTTACTCAGTTGGTATGATTACAAGAAGAGAAGGCTTACTACAGTGGAATTATACCCCTACAGCGAACTGAGATCACCCCCAATCAACCTAGTTACAAAACTTGGCTCAAACCTCATGCCAACTGAATAAACAGAATTAACTCACAAGCTGTACGCCACATCACTGCTGCTGCAGCCAGGGCATGGAGGCTCTCTTCGACCACGTGGGCCACTTTGGAAGGTAAGCTAGTTTTACTTTTAACGTTTTCGGGGGATCTGAGCTGAAATTTTAAGAAACTGCAGAGATTTAAAATGGAGATTGTTTTGGAGCAGGAAAGTTTTTTTTAGTAACGCTCACTGTATGATAGAATGATCTGTGAGAGGCAAAGGCAATGCTGTAACTACACAGTACCAGTTTATTTGAGAAGAGAGGACTATTGTTAGCTCAGGGATTTAGAACTATTAGCAGTCAGTTAACAGAGAGGCAGTGTGAGAAAATAACCTGAAAACATGCCACTTTGACTCTGCATAATGTTAATCCAAGCTCTGCATTTGTGAGATGTAAAGTATTTGTGAGATGTAACGTTTTCTCAGGACCTGTATTATGAGTCCACAATGCCATACTATTGATCGCCAACTTCAGATATATCATGAATTATTTTCTCTGATATATAATTTAATTTTATGTATTACTCTTTACCTACTGTATATCTTCTATATATCTAGCCTGATATTTGAGAAGGCCATAGATGCACATTAATGTCATTTTCACAGTGGTGCAGTGGGTAGCAGCACTAGGGTCTTATGTTCAAATCCCGACCAGGAAATGCAAGGAGTTTACATGTTCTCCTTTTGTGGATTTCCTCTAAGCACCATGTTTTTCTCCCACACTCCAAAGGTAGGTTACATGGTTCCTGTCTAAAATGGCCCCATTATGTGGACATGTGAGATAGAAACCTGAGGCTCCTTAAGGGCAGGGACTGATGTGACTGTACAGCAGGGGTGGGCAACTTTGGCCCTCCAGCTGAGCTTTAACTACAAATTCCTACATACCTCTTGGAGTCATGTCTGTAACTGTCAGTCTTGTAATGCCTCTTGGGACTTGTAGTATAACAACAGGTGGAGGGCCAGAGTTGCCCGCCCCTGCTGTACAGTATGTGAAGCGCTGCATAAATTGACAGCACTATATAAATACCTGTTATAAATACATTTTCAATTTCATTAACATTTTACAGCTGACCAGATGCATATCATCATAAGGTATATTAGCTTACTATAGCTGCCAGCATAGCAAAGTCTTAATAATAGTTTTGATACAAACTAATCCCTATTTTTAACACTTTAAAGCGGAACTCCACACTCAACAACCTTCATTTAAATATATTCCTCAATGACCACAAAGGATTTAAATCCACTTTGTGTGCCCCAAATTACTTTTACAACCCCAGAAAGTACCTTGTAAAAGTTGGAGTGACATCATCATTGTGGAGTACATAGCCTGTGCAAGGAGCAGAGCTGTGGGAGGGACACATAAGACCCCACCCACTACAGGAAACTACAGGAGGGTGGATACAAGACCTGTCACACTGCACAAGGAGAAAGAGCAGCAATCATTGGTCTTTCTACAGGAAGCTCTCGCACAGAGGTAATGTTTTACACTGGATTACTGCCCAGATCTAGTAGAAATGCACAAAGCACACAAGATTCAAGTAAGAATGCTTTCATATGTAGACAGCGTTTGGTTATCCCACAGATCAGCTTAAATCAAATTGCCATGGTATAGGCAATATATAATTTGCTCTTTATAGAAACATCTTTAAGGAAAGACCAATCTTAACATGATAAAAAGGAAAGACCACAACTGTAATTGACACTGAAACTCCAAAGCTAAAGCAGGAAAGGTAAAGTCTTTATTGCTTTCCATGTCCCCACTGCAAAGATTTTTCTTCATTTCATGTCCTGGTGGCACAACATGAAGTGAGGGGAAGTCACAAGATCTCAGGTGTGTCCATTGGAAGATTTCCTGTTTTGGGCACAGCTGTCAGTGGTAGGATTCCCGAGGCTGGGTGACACCCGGAGCGGTAACCGAGTGTCACCCCGCCGAGACGTCACTGCGCATGCGCGTGATGTCACCACGTGCGTGCTGACGTCATCGCGCACGCGCGGCAGTATTCTGATACCTGCCGGCGGCCATCTTGGTGATGGACGCCGGCAGAGAGAGGAGGGGACAATCACCCGGCGGGCTAGGGTATGCCGCCGGGTCCCCTCCTCTCTCCTGATACTGTCGGGCGTACAGTCCATGACCGAGCGCCTGACTTTTTTTTATAGGGGGGTGACACCAAAATGACTCCATTAACTATTAGAAACATCAATTTTCTATGACCCCATTACCTATTAGGAACATCGATCTACTATGATCCCATTAACTATTAGAAACATTGATCTACTATGACCAAATTAGCTATTAGAAACATCGATCGATTATGACCCCATTAACTATTAGAAACATCGATCGACTATGACCCCATTAACTATTATAAACATTGATCTACTATGACCCCATTACCTATTAAAAACATTGATCGACTATAGTTTTCCCATCCCTGGCTTTACTGAACAAACTGAAAAGAGAAGCTGTCTACCCCAGTTGTGATAACTTTCCCTCATAGACTTCAGGCAGGCCGCTACTAAACTATAGCTGGCAGTAATGCTAGCACAAAAACACGGTTGCTTCACTGGACTCGTGAACCCTGGCCATTTACACAGATATGGGTGGCTGCTCTTTGTATTCCACAGCTATTTCTACCACACATTACACTCACTTTAAGCAGATTGTTGGTGTCCATTGCAGCTGAATAACACAGGAAAGAAACAGAATGGTTTAAGGAACAGGAGAACTGTTTCTCTCCAATCACATAGTTCCTCTGTGGTGCATTACTGACACTCAATGACAGATAATATCCATTCTCAAATAACTATGGAAGGAACTGCAACTGACTATCACTGTTGTTCTACATGCATTACAACTTATCAGGTCTCACTGTGTGAACAAGCATCAGCGTAAACAGCAATACAAGAATCCATCTTTTACACTATCTAAATTATTTATCTATCTGTCCAGGGCAGATAGGGCTTAAATTGGGTTGATTAATTAAGGAAATATCCTCGTCTAGATAGAAAAACATACAAATTCCTGTCATTTTTCCCATCACTACATTTACGTAATCAGTGTAATCCCAGAACTTCACCCTATAATGTACTTATTCAGCTCTCCTGAGTGTAAGGTTACCTCAAAGTGTGCATTTTATGTAACGTTCAGTAACTTAAAACCCAGTGCCAGCCAAAACCTTTTTTTTTTTTTTGAGTTTGGGATAGAGTCAGGAATGGTCTCTGAGGTTTTAAAAGGAAATTCCACCTTTAAGAAAAAAAAATAATAAATGCACATTTCTTCATAAAATAAAAACTGAATTGTGCATTTCCTATTTTTTTTGTATTGGAGCTAGTAAAGCATTGAAAAAGCAATCAGCGGTTGGCAGCCTTGGCACCCTAGATTTTGTGGGATTATAAATCCCAGGAGGCAATGCAAGATAGCCACCGGCATGGTACAGCTGGAGTCTGACCTAGGACTTTTGCACATCTTTGTGTTTATATATCTGGGATGTATCCATCTAATTTGATAGGTCAATTGGGCTTCATTAAATCAATTATTAAACTATAGCCTAGCTTATATAGCTCAAGCCAGTTTAACGCAATTAAAATAACCGATGTCAAAGACCATACCTTGCCCATAAAGCTTTATTGTAAAGGAAAATGGCACTTTAATAAAATGGTGACAGAACAGCTAATGTACGGAGCTAGGGAGGGGAGGTCAACAACGCTGAGAGAGCTAAACACATCATTAGCTGCCACTAAAGTAAGTGTGGTGAGTGTGCGTGGCAAGAAAGCCTGCTTAGATCCTGGAATTAGGGAATTTCTTTGGGAAAAAAAACCCAAAGGTAGATGTACACCTGCAGGTAACTGGCTATTAAAGTAACCAAAGGCAACACTTGCTGGTCATTGAGCATAATAGCAGCCTGTTGGGTTCTAAAAGAAACACAAACAGTTAAACGGGGAACCCTGTACCAACCATGTGGTCTCTCCCTATATGATATAGTCTCATGCCATGAGAAGCTACACTGGATTTGCAATAATACACAATATATAAGTTTAATAAAAAATGTTTTTAATAAACCATAACATTCCTTAAACCCTGCAGCCCAGTATAATGTATTTAACTCCCCAAAGTCAAAGACCAAACCTCATCCATCCAGTTTTATGATACATATTAATCCCCCATCTCCGAGATGGCAGAGCCACAGCCTGAAGAGGCCCCCACACATTGCAATTTTTGTAATAGAATTTGAATGCCCACATTAAAGATGTCCATCCCAATTTCTGAAAGATGGACAAGATCCAGTCTATAAAATCCCTTTATTAAAACCTTGAAGGTCAGTGTGGTGATATGCAAAACAAAAAACAGTTACAGTCACAAGGGGAAAGAGAAACATAAAGTCTTTATTTCAATGACAAGAGCCAATGTTTGGACCCTATGAGCATTGTCACACCTCCACCCCTGTCTGAAGTACAGTATAACAATGTGGCCATAAAGAAGATAAAACATTATTGCATCTTTGACTTTCCTCCACCTGCGGCTCCAAACTCCCTTCCATAAAACCTAAAAATAAATAGGATCCAGAGACAAATTCTTAGAGTAAGGTCAGGATGCTTCTCTTTTATTTGCACCAAAATCCAAATGAATGGCACAAGATTTATATAACAAATTTTTACTTAAAAAATACCTATAGTCATGGGATAAAATAGAAAACGTACTTAAAGTGGAACTAAAACGGAATCATAGAGGGCAGGCTTTAGCTATAATGTGCAAGTATGTTTCTGATTTCTCTGCCTACAGGCTCCTGAGAAGTAAATCAGGTGGATGCCCCGAACTTTTGGTCCCATAGACATCACTATGCAGGGAGAAACGTGCGTTTATAAAAGCAAAAATGTGCAAAAACAAATTGCATGAAAAATATTACAAAACGCACAAAAGTGTAAACGCCTAGGTGTGCGCCTGCCCTCAACTGTTATCTTGTCAAAGGTAAAAAAAAGATTCTGATGAATAGGAAAAGATGCAACAAAAACTGAGAGGTAACAAACTGCCTTAGCAACAGGGCACACCTGGGCAGACCCAGGTAAATAATGCAGAACAATACAAGAACCTAATTGAAAGTCTTTGCTTTAATAAGTATCATAGTTAACTGAAACATCTGTTAACTAAGAAACCAATAAAGGAACCAGAAGACTTGTTTAGAGTCCTCAAATAAAAAAAAAAAACTATCAAGGCAAAATGACTGTGAAGGTTCATTCATCCAGGTCATGGTATATCTGTGAAAAATAAGTCAAGGCAACTGGGCTTGCTGTACTTTTCTTGAAGACGTTTCACTGGTCATCCAACCAGCTTGGAGGTAAGCTGTTGATTACATTTGCATAATTGGAGCTAGGAGGTGTTATCAACCTTCCCATGCAATCAACACCTTACCTCCATGAAGTCTCTGACCCCATGCTGGTTGAGATTAACAGATTATGTGGATTGGAATGACATTCACCATATTTATTCCCAGATAACTTTTATACAAGTCATTCTGAATTGAGAAAGCTGGCCGAATGACCTTTGAAACGTCTTCAAGAAAAATACAGGAAGTCCAGTTGCCTTGACTTATTAAGGCAAAATTTAATAATAAAAAAATCACTAGGGGAACAAGAAGGTTCAAAGCAGATGAGACACAAACAGCCCAATATTCAAACTCCTACGTCTGAAGCCCTTGCTTAACCTGGAAATATGATGACAGCTGGGAACCTAAGCACTTCAGAGAAAAGGATACTCCTGCTAGGCACTTGAGTACACAGGAAAAATGAAACTGATGTTGCAACATCAAAGATACAAAAAAACAAAGTATTGTAAATCATCAACAAAATAGCAATGACCTTTTTTAGAACATGCTATTAAATACTCATGACAGGTTTTAAGAGAAACTGAGCTTCTAAATTCCCATTCACACTTGAGCATTTTCAGTCGATTTTCAAGCTTTGCTAGTTTCTTTTAGGCATTTTCATGCTTCAGCATTTTTGTTTAAGCCAATAGAAAGCTAGTTACTAGGAAGAGGAGATGGTTGTTAGTTGTGAAATTGCTAGAAAAATGCACACTATGTGCTCTTTACAGGTGCTCCCATTTAAGTCTTTGGGACCAAAAACACGGAATTCTGCCCAAAAAAAACTTTTTCGGGCAACAAGCGACACAACTCTCAGGTGTGAACGAGCACCACTGAAAAGAGTGGGATCCTTCATACTGAGCGTTGTCACGATTCGGGAAACGTGACAGGACGCTCAGGTGTGAATGGGGGGCATTCTTCAACTAGTTCCAAAATAAATCCCAGAGCAAGTCTGGCCAAGGGTTTTCTTCCACATCCGAATCCAGAGCCAACTCCCGAAACTTGGCAAGCTGTAAGCGTGACAGAGAGTCTGCAATATTATTAGACTGACAAGAAATTTAGGAGGCTTTTAGCCTGATATTTAGCTTCAGCTTGTGCCTGCTGGGTCCACTGCAACTCTATGTACAGAACAGCGATGATGTCATTGATACATTTACAAGCCCAAATTTTGGAGTTTCAAAGGCATTTGATGCACACAAAATTGATTTTTAGCATGTGTTGCTAATATATAAAACTGCGACCTGAGGTGTGCCTTGGTTGCACTGGACAATATGCCTATAAGGAGGCATACTCAAGAAAAATATGTACTTTCAAAAAAGGGTATGTATGGGTGGGTGTGGAATCCGAGGGAGAATTTAAAGGCCAGCCTCCTCCCACTAATTCAGGCTAGCCAATAGCCAGATTTCTTACTTGTGGTCAGAGTCTGGACCCAAGTATGTGTAATAGCCTACGTAACCGTGACCTGAGGTGTGCCTTGGTCGCACTGGACAATATGCCTAAAAGGGGGGAAAAATCACACTTGTAGGTATATGTGTAATACTGCATATTTAATGTAATACTGCCAAATACACCTCCAGTGATTAATCTTGCAAACGCTTGAGCCATTTCTACTTGCGGGACCAGAATATATTTGGTGATGCAGGAGGAATTCCATCGCCCAAAATGCTTAATGACGTTTGTTGGGACGTCTTGCCTTGAAGCTGCTCCTATCCGGAACGAATGGCCTGAATTCTGTGCAGGATTCAAGCCAAGGTTTGCTAGTAGGATGTGAATATGCTTAATTAATTGGTTGGTAGAGAGAGGGGTAACAGGAAAGGGGACAATCTCTTAAATGATGGGCGAGTGCCAGGGTAAGCTGATCAAAAACTGCCACCAGGCACCAAGGATTGTTTGTCTGAAAGAATTTAACCACATGCCTGGGGCCCACTTGCCGGGTTTTATTACAGGGCAACTGCAACAAGTAATAATTAGCTGATTTACCCAAATTCTCCCTCCTGAATACAAGACCGCATGGATCAGATTGTGTAACTTTCCCTCGGTCTTAAAAAAACCCCATAAAAGATAGATTGCAGCTTTGAGCACCAGACTAATAATCATGCCAAATGGGGAAAGGGAAAGTACATCAGATAACTTACAGAAAATGATGAAAATTATCTATAGGGATCTTGGAGACATAGGAAATGCTGCACCCCTGCCAGGTATAATTTAATGGTGTTATATGACAATGACAATTCCGTCTGGCAATAGGAAATGAAAGCTAACATATATTTCATATAACCGATGTCTATCCTTGGGTATTTTATCTGGAATCTAGAGAAAACATTCCAGGCCTTGTGATATGCCGACAAGGTATTTTTGGATAGAAACCTATTAATGAGTGATGCTGCTGTAACCACTAATGAATTAAATCCATCACTAGCAGATGGTAGTCCGGCACTGATGTGCCCACCAGGTCTGCTTCTGGATTCTGTGAAAAGAAAAAAGTGAAATCAAGATGTGACAGTGCATCGGGGATACATTGCTCAACCCTTCTATATACACACAATGAAAATGGAAACCATGCTGTAACGCTATCCATGTTAGTTTACAAATGAAAGACAAGATGGCTAATGACCTGGACCGACCTTTATTAATAATTTCAGCAGTGGCTAGATTATCAGTATGGAAGACCACTGTATCCCTTGACCAAAAATGCCCCATGACCACCGCAGCTGCTACTATGGGGTATGTCTCAAAAAGTGCATATGTCTGCGCAAACTTAGGTGTCTGTAGTACGTCTGCTGGCCAGGGACTAACCAATCCAGTGAGTGCCAAAAATAGCTGGAAAACCCACAGATGTTGCAGCATCTGAAAACACATGGGGGGAGGACATTGTGGACTGTGGCACAAACATGGATATCCTATTCCAACGTTTTTAAAACTGATACCACATAAAGAAATCAGCCCAAGCATTTGTATCCAAATGGACTGACAAATCTGATTCTGTGGCCTCCTGATATAGGGCTAGTACCCTGGAGACAAAAGACCTACCTACCCTGTCAGATAATTCTCATTGCAAAATTGAACATGCCAAGCAGGGACTGTAATTCTTTCTTAGTGCAAACTTGAGAAACTACTAAAGCATGAATGGCGAGTTTGATCCTATCCAGTTTCTCTTGGGGAAACTAGCTTGTAATTACATTTATACAATTATAATTAATGCGTATCCAAGGTAATCCCTAAAAACGTTATCACCTGTGCAGGCCCCTCTACCGTATGAGTGGCTATTGGGCTATTCAACTCCTCAAAAACCTGCAATAACATCTGTAAGTCCCTAAGGGCCTGTACAGGGCTCAGCAAGAAATCATCCAGATAATGAATGACCTTCTGGCCACCCTGTGACTCTGACAGAATCCATTCTAGAGCTTGCGTCAAGGTATTGAACAACCAGGGACTACTTTTGGAACCAAAGGTTAATTTAGGTGCAAAGTAGTATAACCTCTGCCATTTAATGTAATGCCACTGTCATCAAGCTTGCCTGATTGGAAGTAATTTGGATGCATCCAAAATATCCGCTTTAGACAAACAAGAACCCTTACCCGATTGAAGGATAAACTGAATGACCTGATCCACTGAAGCGTATTTTAGCGAAAATTATTCTAAAGGAATCAATTAGTTCAGACTTGGAACGTGTGAGGAATGAGGGGCGGACAAATCGTAAATTAACCGAAATGATTCGAATATTTACCTTGTACCGCCCCAATTGGACTGACCCTTCTTTCAAGAAAAGGAGGAGATACAAAAGGTCCAATCACACAAAACCCTTCCTCAACTCTATATTCAACAACTCCTCGACAATATGCACATACTTTACCGCCAGTGGCGTCGCTACAGGGGGCAATTGCCCGCCCCTAGTTTATCGCTTGCCCCCCCGTGTGCCCCCCGCTAACAGTGGCAGCAGTCCCGGCGCTAGCGCAAAGCAAGTGAAATGGAATCCCTGTCCCAGCAGATAACTGTGCCCGGGACGGTTATCACACAGTTATCTGCTGGGACAGGGGGTCTCCCCGCTGCAGCCTCACAGACTGTCAGCAGTTTCTCCCTACAGGCTGTAGCGATCTGTGTCAGTGGGGAAAGATTGTCGATTACAGCCTGTAAGGAGAACCCTCCGACAGTCTGTGAGCTCCCCCCCCTGCAGTCTACTCACCTCTCCGCGGCGTCTGTGATCGTCTTCATTCCAGCAGCTGACCGCAATAGCCAGCCTGCTATTGGCTATTTTAAAGTGCAGTAGCCAATAACAGGCTGGCTATTGCACCCACCCACTGTCAGCTGTCAATCAACAGAGGTGGACCTGATAGAAAACTTCAGGTCCCTCCTCTGCTGATTGACAGCAGGCAGTGGGTGGGTGCAGTAGCCAGCCTGTTATTGGCTATTGCAATTTGAAATATTCAGCAATGAAGTAAAAAAAAGAAAAGTTAAAAAAAATAAAATAAACTAAGATTAAAAAAAGTTAAAAAAATGAAGTTAAATTAATAAGAAGTAAAAAATATGTTAAAAAAATGTAAAAAAATAAAGTGAAATATATAAAAATGTAAAAAAAGTGAAATAATAAAAAAATTAAGTTAAATTAATCAAAGGTAAAAATGTTAAAAAATTAAGTTTAATAAAAAAATACAAAAAAAGTTTTAAAAAAATAAACGGTTGTGGTATTCAGGATTTTGGGTGGCGTTGGACTACATGTCGGAAGGAGGAGATACAAAAGGTCCAATCACACAAAACCCTTCCTCAACTCTATATTCAACAACTCCTCGACAATATGCACATACTTTACCGCCAGTGGCGTCGCTACAGGGGGCAATTGCCCGCCCCTAGTTTATCGCTTGCCCCCCCGTGTGCCCCCCGCTAACAGTGGCAGCAGTCCCGGCGCTAGCGCAAAGCAAGTGAAATGGAATCCCTGTCCCAGCAGATAACTGTGCCCGGGACGGTTATCACACAGTTATCTGCTGGGACAGGGGGTCTCCCCGCTGCAGCCTCACAGACTGTCAGCAGTTTCTCCCTACAGGCTGTAGCGATCTGTGTCAGTGGGGAAAGATTGTCGATTACAGCCTGTAAGGAGAACCCTCCGACAGTCTGTGAGCTCCCCCCCCTGCAGTCTACTCACCTCTCCGCGGCGTCTGTGATCGTCTTCATTCCAGCAGCTGACCGCAATAGCCAGCCTGCTATTGGCTATTTTAAAGTGCAGTAGCCAATAACAGGCTGGCTATTGCACCCACCCACTGTCAGCTGTCAATCAACAGAGGTGGACCTGATAGAAAACTTCAGGTCCCTCCTCTGCTGATTGACAGCAGGCAGTGGGTGGGTGCAGTAGCCAGCCTGTTATTGGCTATTGCAATTTGAAATATTCAGCAATGAAGTAAAAAAAAGAAAAGTTAAAAAAAATAAAATAAACTAAGATTAAAAAAAGTTAAAAAAATGAAGTTAAATTAATAAGAAGTAAAAAATATGTTAAAAAAATGTAAAAAAATAAAGTGAAATATATAAAAATGTAAAAAAAGTGAAATAATAAAAAAATTAAGTTAAATTAATCAAAGGTAAAAATGTTAAAAAATTAAGTTTAATAAAAAAATACAAAAAAAGTTTTAAAAAAATAAACGGTTGTGGTATTCAGGATTTTGGGTGGCGTTGGACTACATGTCGGAACCGCAGGGCGCAGATGCCATCCGCAATTAAATCAGCTCTCGGCGCCCTGCAATGAAAATGATTAGTGCCCCCCCAGATTTGACTGTGGTATCTTATTTGCCCCCCCTATATATTGTTACTAGAGTCGCCACTGTTTACCGCAGACTGCAGATTTTGGCATTCATGTGTTTGCTGTGGCAAGGTAATAAACCCAATGTGGAAACCTTGTTTTAAACCTTCCACCAAAAATTGCCCAAATGCCGGGACCGGGTGACTTTGCAAGTAGGTGTCCAGCTGCGAGACGTTTACTTGGCTTAGTCATGCTGTGGGTTTCACCGGACATGTTGTCTTAGGATAGGCCCGGTAACAGCTGGCACAAATATGTAATAGCCTGCACTGGCTGTAATTACATGACGTGTAATTATAATTATTGCATATTTGTGCCTTACCTGGAAAATGTATGGGTCTGCCTAACTTGTCATATTGTGTAGCCTGGTGAGGGGTCCCCACAGTAGTAGAGCCTTTCAATGAACTAGGGATGGCAGAGAGTTCAGCTAACAGGCACCAAGTGGTAGTATGTGCAGGAGACTGACAGGTTGCACTTCCCGGGGACTTCAGGCTGGTAAAATGCCTGCAGACAAGCTCCATGTCACTATTGCCCCAATTTGTAACTACCTGAAACTGAGCCCATATGGCTGCAGCTTTGGCGGAAAATTACCTATGATAGTCATAGAAAGCTGCCCCCCGTACTTTTGTGCCAGGTTATCAGGAAGTAGTCCATAGGGGCCCAGATGCAGGGGACTTGCCAATACAATTGGTACCTCCACACAAGCAGACCCGGGTAATGCACGTTCTCTCATGTGGTGTAGACATGTGCGATTCGTTTTGTTACGAATCGAAATTCGTACAAATTTTCCTGAAATTCGTAGATTCGTAAGCATACGAAATCCGAATTGCAGTTTCCGAATTTACAGTATATCCAAAATACGAAATTCCGTTAATGAATTTCGGATCTGAATTTCTTTGAAACAGGAACTAATATTACCCCTGTAATAAGGTTGAACAACATGACAAGATTTTTTTTTTTAATCCGAAATACGGATCCGCTGCTGCTGAGGGTTGCATTACAATACACAGGCAGGAAATACGAAATTCCATTGACGTATTTTCGTTCCGTTACGAACATTCGTTATATATTGAAGTTAAAAAGCAAAGTACATTTATATTGGAGTTGATGGTATTTTTTTTAAGTCCGAAATACGAAATTCGGATACGGAATCCGTTAACGGAATTCGTATTTCGTTTTGGTTGACCAATCAGAGGTTCTCTTCTGCTGCTGAGAGTTGCATTACAATACGCAGGCAGGAAATACGAAATTCAGTTGACGTATTTTCGCTCCGTTACGAACATTCGTTATATATTGAAGTTAAAAAGCAAAGTACATTTATATTGGAGTTGATGGTATTTTTTTTAAGTCCGAAATACGAAATTCGGATACGGAATCCGTTAACGGAATTCGTATTTCGTTTTGGTTGACCAATCAGAGGTTCTCTTCTGCTGCTGAGAGTTGCATTACAAATACAGGCAGGAAATACGAAATTCCGTTGACGTATTTTCGTTCCGTTACGAACATTCGTTATATTGAAGGTAAAAAGCAAAGTACATTTACATTGGAGTTGATGGTAATTTTTTTAAAAGTCTGAAATACGAAATTCGGATACGGAATCCGTTAACGGAATTTGTATTTCGTTTTGGTTAGATATTACGAAACGGAACGAAACGGAACAAATTTTTTGACGGCGCACAACTCTAATTGGTGGTGGTGACCAGCACAGGAGCGGTCCGGTTCGTCGTAGCCAATTCGAAATCCAAAGTCGTAGTCCGTGAGGGTAGCAGGGGTCAGGGACTGGCAGCAAGGTTCATGGTCTGGAAGTAGCAAGGTTCGGCACACAAGAAACACACTATGATAACTGATTAGCTCAGGCACTATGAGGCAAACTGCAATAAACAAGCACAGAATGACATGTGCGACTAGCATTTATACCTGCTGACGTCTGGGTGCGGTCGTCTCCAGGGGCGGGGTAGTTCCTTAATTGCTGTGTACTGTACCTTTAAGAAGATACACAGTGCACACGTGCGCATTACCCGGCGGCAGGGAGAGCTGGAGACAGGAGCCACTGAGCTCGGGGCTGCGGGTGAGAGTCTGTCCAACCCGCGGTCGTCTGAAGGTGAGTGTTACACAGGTCCACCACCCTGTATAGGTAAGTGGCCAATTCCTCCCTCCTATGTGGACTGGTGGAACAGATGAATAGACTAAAGGCCAGCACAAACTCAGCCAAGGACAGCTTGCGATTGAGCCTGGGATCCTTGATTTAAATAACACTGACCCATCCCCACGTGCATATGCTTTGTTCTCAGCCACATCATGGACAGCAATTAATAGCGAGGCCAAGCTGACATCCTTCCCCTCCAGGATGTCTTTCTTAATATTAGGGGAAACAAAATAAAATTGTGCCACCGAGGGGACCACTGCTCCCTGAGCGGGGACTGATGCTGGCAATAATATAACAGGAACAGCGGGAGTTGCTGCGGTCGGGCTACCTCAGGGGTGTTAGGGCGATTTTCCACTACCTCCATCCTAAGTCCTGAATTGATGTTGTCCAATTATTTAGAGCTGAGTGTATCTGAATGAGATATGTTTGAAGTGAGGCATGTTCAGCGCTTGTGGATGGTCTAGCTTGTGAGTAGCTAGGGAACAGTAATTTAAACAATGCGGCCTTCCTGGCTGTAGCCGGGAAACGGAATTCCTCTACATTGAAGTTCTGCTGTTAATTTCGGCACTGTCCACGTTTTGAGGAATGGAGCACTGCCATTTTTTGACCCTTTGGTTGGGGGCAGGGCGATGGATGCAAAATCCTCGATGTCAGGTGCCTGTGACATGAGAGAGATGAAACCAACTGACAGAATTAAACAAAATTTACTTAGTAAGTTAGTGAAACACCCAATGTGCCTATCTTGCGAAAAGTGTTACTACAGAAAACAGATAAAATTAGATGTAATTGAATGAGGAAATTAATGTGCCAAATGTTTGCCGTTTCCACCGAAATATGTGAAAGTAAGCAAGCCCAAGCTTAATCTGAGACGTGACAGGCTAATGAATAATGAGAATTCAGGGCTAAATGAACCTGCTGATGTGGCAGGTAAAAGTATGAATGATTTTTGTGGAAGAATAGACCGAGTGTAGTATGGGTATACAGGTAAGAGCCTTGTAGCCGCTACAAGTAATTAAAAAATTACTCCTCAGCCCGTATGGTCTCTTTTAGCCGTGAAGGACCATTAATGTAATGCAACGAGAACCGTCATGTCCTATCAATGTGTGAATAAACATACCTAAATGTCCGAATGTAACAGAGATTGTATACTGTATGAATAGATAGAAAGGAGAGAGAGCAACTACTGCTACCCACCTTCAGTTCCGAGTGGCCTATCCACAGCAATGGCTGAGCCTCCATAATGGTACTTGACACCAATTAACAGGGGTCTGACACAAGCATAGAACAAAACAACAGCTAATCATTTAGTACAACTCTTTTCTTTTTCCCCCCACATATACATGGTCTGCATCACATAAGCTCCTCAGACAGGACAATACCTCTACCTCTCACATTATAATGATGTTGAAACAACTCAGCACAGGAGTTAGAGGGAACCTGACAACAAAATGCCACCCATAGCGGAGGTCAGCTGTATCAATCCAGTCCCCTATAACATGTTGCTACCCAACATAGGCGACACACTTACAGGTGATAACAACACCCACCCACCGGCAGAGTAGTACCTATAGTATGATTCCAACACTACTTTTCCGTACCGCGCATCACCTTGACACCTCCGGTGTCATACTGAATATAAAGATACAAAAATAAGGCAATCAAACATAGCCTCTATACAGCTTGCTGTGACCGATTGCAACCAATGAGCGCGCTCTCCTGAAACTCCGGACATCGACCAATCAGTGGAAGAGAGGAGGATCACGTTGATGTAGGCGTAGCATGCCATGGCTAGGCAGGGCTTTGTATATACGTGTATACCCAGCATCGTAAGAACAAAAGACTAGGAAATTAAGGATTGACATGTACATGACAGGGGGCAGCGACGTAGGGGGGTGGTGGGGGCCCGTCCCCTCCGGAGATGTGAAAACCTCAACTTACCCCTACAACCCTATGGAAGTCCTCTAGAAAGTACCGGAGACACGTGGGTACCGTAATGAATACCGGAAGATGAACTGACCAGAAGACGAGCTGACAGGTGAGTGAGAAGTCTGAGGGAATATTTAAAGGCCAGCCTCCTCCAACAAATTCAGGCTAGCCAATAGCCAGCCTTAATTAAAGTGAAATTGTGCTTACATATACTGTATATACATGCCTCTGGTTAGACTTGTTTAACTAAAACCGTCCAATCCATCTTGTTCATGAAATTAGAAAGTTGCTATCTTTTTCTTCTTCTCCGTTTTATATGTCAACCATTTACATCTTACAGAGAAACCTGTAATTTTAAATGGACTCAAGGGTTAAAGTCTAACTGAAGTTAGATAATAAGCAATCAGTTAGGCAATGTTATAGCATTACCCCTATTTTCCTGTTATAGTAGTTATGTAGTATGTTTAAATATAACTGTGCAGTCCAATAGGTACCAGAGTTCCACCACATTACCCAGTGCATCTAGCTGACCTGGTCAGACCCCCGTACTCATTCTCAGTGGTAAAAGTATGTATAATGATTACCATTGACAGCATAAAGCACTGAAGTGGGAGGGCAAAAATCACATTTGCTTTTTAATGCATTTTAACCCCTTCCTGTCTGTAGCAATTTCTTGCAGGGCTTCTCCAAACCCTTTTTTGAATAAACCTGTACATTTTTGCACATACATGATAAAATCTGAATTTTTGGCTAGAGAGCAGCTTGCAACCCCTCAATGATATATTTTCTGAAAGCAGAATGCTAGTTGCAATTTTTTTATGTTGTACAATATGCTGTACAATATGTGCACAAATGTTTATCAAACCAGTATTTTTATGATAAAATACACGAAAATGAATTTTAGTGCACACAAATATAATACCCATTTTTTGGTGTTTTTGGTAAAGTATAAAGGATGGGTAAATAGATACCAAACATGTCAAGCCATACATTGCGTGAGCCTGTGAAATGGCAAAAAAAAATACAGTACCCAAAACTGCCCATAGGTGATGCTTTAAAAGCCTTTACCGCTCATCAATTTACACTTAAAGTGATATTAAAGTCAAAAAAAGTTTTCCCTCCACCATGTTAATGTTAGCATTTACTTTAAATGATGTCTCTTATTCCGATCTTCTTCTTCTTTCCTGATGTTTTCATCTGTCCCTCCAGCAGTGCGGCAGCTCTCCGATCCAGCGCTGACTCCTCTCTGCTTGCAGGCATTTCCGATCCAGCGTTGTCTGCATGCGGGCGCACGCGTCCATAGACTTACATTGCGTCTCTGCTTGTCTCCTGGCCGAAAATCTGAACTGCGCATGCGCCCGCCCCAAGATCCTTTGCGGCCGTACGAGCAGTTCCTGATTCTCGGCGCGGGAGTGCGCGGCGATAACGAGGTAAGTTTATACCTAGTTAAAGTGTGGGGGGGGGTTTATCAAATTTCTTGCCTATATCTACTGCTTGCTAGCAAAAAGGCAAAAAAAAACCGGAGGGTTTAGAACCCCTTTAACAGCAATTAGAGGAAATTGCTCTCACTCCGACTTTCAAGGTGATAATTAATATGTGTGATGCAATTGATTACGCACGTAAGCGCACCTGATGCCTGTTTGCGTTTGTATGTGAGTGTAGGTGGGGGCAGTGGATTTTGAATTAATTTTTATATGTGACTTTCATTGTTTTAACTTTTTTTTTACACTTAAAGAGGAACTTTACTCATATCTTTAAAATAACATCAAACACACCTTTAGTAATGCCTAGTAATGGCTATCTACAAACACATACTTAGATAGATAGATAGATTTATTTATTTGTCACGTACATAATCGTACAAGTATGATATGCAGTGAAATGCTTACACGACTGCAAGATCATTGCAGGATTTGTATTTTTTTGCATACCTTATTTCTCTTTTCCTCTCCAGTCTTCTCTCACTGGCCATTTTTACTAAGGGCAGATTAATAAATCTCCCTTTACTTCCTGGAACTATGGCACATGTGACTAGGACATGTGACCATGCCTATGATCCCTGGGGAGGAAAATGCCTTTCCCTGAGATCTCAGGAGATTACAGATGAGATTTTGCAGCAATGCTCTGCTGATTTAACCTTCTCAGGATGCAATGCTTGGGCACGATTTCATAATTTGTGCCAAAGTGTTCCAGGAAGTAGAAACAAAAGAAATTGTAAGTATAATAAAAAAAATGTTTTTTTTAGCTAATGAATGTAAGATAATTTCATATCAGAGCTGTATGCTGATGTGATTTTTTTTAATTCAAAAGCTTTTATTGAAGACGTCAGGCAATACAGTAGAAATACAGTACACTATAAGTAAAGTCTGAACAATCAGTCTTACAGAAATCTTCCAACTGTCAACGTAAATAGCCACGAAAATTAACAACAATCCTACAGGCATATAACTAGTTCCGCATCAATATCAGAGCTCCATCGCATGATGAGGTAAATACTTGGTGAATAACTCTAGGGGGAGCCATGTACCTTAAGCATCTTAGGGCAGCTAAGCAATGTCAACATTAACGATAGTACCGGTATGTCTCTACATGTAACATCCACCGCCACATTGTTAAGGGCTGCTCTGTGACCTTCCTGCCCTCCATGTGCACAACTGCTGGGGTATATGAACAGGTTATGAAAAAGGGAAAGCAGCGAAGAACAGAGCAGAGTGAGCCGGGATGGGGAGAGAGAGCAGGAGCAGGAAAAGAAAGAGAGGGATGGGGTCTGGGAGGGAGAGATGGGGTCTGGGAGGGAGGGGCTAAGACCCCCGTACCGGGTCTCCCATGCCAACCGTCCCCAGCAAAGTGAGTCAGTCTGGGCATATTTCATTGGGTCATGTGTCGGAGGTAGCCATCTGTATCTCTGAAGTAGACCCACGGTCTCCAAGTAGAGTTAAACCGCTCCTCAGTGTTTTTCAGGGAGGCAGTCAGGTCTTCCATCTTATAGGTGTCGTTCACCCTGGAATACCAAAGCTGTATAGAGGGAGGTTGAGGAGACTTCCAAAGCAGTGGGATACAGGCCCGCGCTGCGTTCACAAGATGCACCGTGAGGGAGGATTTGTATCTGGCCAGAGAGCTTTTGGGCATGTGCAATAGGCAGGCGGCCGGGTTGTCGTGCAGGTCAACCATGGTCAGGGAGCGCACCACCTCGGCCGCTGTGTTCCAAAAGCTGCGCAACTTTGTGCAGGACCAAAAGATGTGCAGGAGAGTTCCCGGAGAGGCAGAACATCTCCAGCACATAGGGGAGATGGAGGCGTCAAACTTATTCAAAACGGTGGGCACTCTGTACCAGCGAGTGAGAAGTTTGTAACCAGCTTCCTGATAGTTGTTTGCCATCGAGGATTTGTGTGCAATAGCTAGCACGTTCGCCCTTTGCTGGGGGATGAGTTCCACATTCAGGTCGGCTTCCCATTTAGCCAGGAAAGGGGGGACATAGCCCTGTGGGGGGGGAGTCAGTAGCACGTAGATGGTAGAGACAGCATGTCTGGATGATGAACTTCCCCTGCACATGTGTTCAAAGGTCGTGCACGGTCTGTAGGGTGGAAATCGGGGTCACCTAGGACCGGGGTGAGATGAGATAGGTTGGTATTCCTCAGTACTCTCCTTGCCACCAGGATAGTGTTGTGAAGGATGGGATGTTGTTTGATCTCAGGGGGCAAGGGGGAGGCTAGCCACGGTAATCCCTCAATGGGGAACCGATAAACCCCTTTTTCCATATCCACCCATTGTTTTGTTTCTCTATGGACACACCAGTCCAGAAGTCTATTCAATTGGGTGGCCTTGTAGTAGGATTGAAAGTCAGGGAGGCCCACGCCCCCCATTGACTTGGGGAGGGATAGGATACGCCTACTTATTCAGGGAGAGCCATCCCCCCAAATAAAGGACACACATTCTGCAGATAGTTGACGGAAAAAAAGAGGTGGCAGTCTAACTGGGATGGCCTGAAGAAGGTATAGCAATCTGGGCAGGACCGTCATCTTTAGGGAGTTACATCTGCCGAACCATAACAATGAAAGGGTTCTCCAAAGACGAAGGTCCTGCTTGAGCCTGTGGAAAAATGGGACGAAGTTGGCTTTATAAAGGGCTGATAGATCAGGGGTAATATGGGTCCCTAAATACTTAATGCTGTCATCCTCCCAGCGAAAAGGGAGGGATCGTCGGAGGTGTGGGATCGAGGCGGGAGGCAGGGAGATATTAAGCGCCGATGACTTCGAGAAGTTGATCTTAAAATTGGAGAGGGAGCCATATGAGGAGAGGATGTCCAGCAAGTGAGGCAAGGAAGTTTCAGGGGAGGTGACAAAGAAGATGAGATCTTCCGCATAGACGGCAAGCTTGTGGGCTCCAGATGGTGTTGGCAGTCCAGGGAAGTTTGGAGAGGCCCGCACTGTGCATAAGAGGGGTTCAAGAGTGAGGGCAAAGATTACGGGGGACAAAGGGCACCCCTGCTGGGTTCCGTTAGATAAAGGGAAGTATGATGAGCGAGCCTCGTTAACCCGCACTGCAGCCGTGGGGGTAGAATATAGCGCTAGTATCCAGGACATCATATTAGGGCCCAACCCGACGTGGCGTAGAGTGGATCGTAAGAACCCCCAGTCTACCCTGTCAAAGGCCTTATCATAGGCGTAGCGTGAGATTGAGCATGTTGGATGGCGTTGAGGACTCTGGAAGTGTTGTCTCTGGCCTCCCTCCCTGGTATGAACCCCTCCTGGTCAAAATGTATTAGCTTAGGTACATATGGGAGTAGCCTATTGGTTATGATTTTGGCAAACAATTTCAGGTCTGCATTCAGAAGTGCAATTGGGCGATAACTGCCACATTGAGTCGGGTCCTTGTCTGGTTTCGGGATGACCACTATGTGAGACCTCAGCGCGTCCGTCGGCATGGGGGCACCCGTTACGATGGTGTTATAGGCGGCCAGAAAGGGGGTCGTAAGATCCGCCATAAAGGTCTTATAATAGGCCAACGTAAATCCGTCGGGACCCGGGGCCCTACCGGTGGAGGACTGTTTCGACGCTGCAATCAGTTCCTCTATAATGACTGGGAGTTCCATCTGAGCCCTGTCGGCTGCCGACAGGGTCGGCATCCCTGAGCGCCCCAAGAAGGACTCGATTGCCGTGGCGGGCGTGGGCGGGTTGGGAGGGTCGGGCTGTAAGTTATACAAGTTATCGTAGTAGGTTCTGAACTCGGTCGCTATGTCACTGGAAAGGAGTGCCATCCTTCCCGTGGAAGATTGAATACGTGGGATAAAAGCCCCTAAGGGCTCTGGCCAGTAGCTTGCCGGGTTTGTTCGAGTACTCGTATAGGGTACGTTTGCCCCGCAAAAGACGCTGTTTAGTTTTTGTAAATAAAAGATCGTTACGCTCTTCCCGCACACGTACCAGCCAGCGATAGGTAAGGATGGCCAGTGATTGCTTGTGCAGCATCTCCAGTTCTCGCAGTTCTCTAAACAGTTCCCCTACCCGCTGTCCCCCTCCCTTTTCCTACGAGCCCCGTGCTTAATCAGAACACCACGCATTACACATTTATGTGCTTCCCACGTGGACAGAGGGGACGATACCGAGCCTTTATTGACAGTTCTCACTCGAGGTCATCTCTGATCAAGCGGTCCTGTAGAAGGGACTCATTTAGCCTCCAGAAGGAACTCGGGGGGGGTGGGAGCTGAGAGATCGAGGGACAAATGGACTGGCGCATGATCGGAAAGGAGAATGTCACCAATATCCGCCGAGAGTACCGTGGGGAGATCTCGGTGTTGTATATAGAAATAGTCGATCCTAGAATATGCTTGGTGGGCAGAGGAGTAAAAGGTGTAGTCCCTATTTTGGGGGTGTAGTAGGCGCCACGGGTCTATCAGGTGGAGCGACTCCGGAGGTAGGAGTAGGAAAGATGGGAGGTGCCCCTAGAGACATCAAGAACGGGGTCCAAGGCGAAATTGAAATCAGACCCCAGCAGGATCATTCCCTCTCCGAATTGTGCTATATTCGTCACCAGGGTCCGTAGGAAGCCCAGCTGATCAGAGTTAGGGAAGTACACGTTGACCATGGTGACCTGCAGCTGGCCCAGTGTGCCCTTAACCAGCAAGTACCTACCCCCGGGATCCACCAATTGGTCCTGAAATTGCCACGCTACCGACTTGGCCACCAAAATGCTTACCCCTTTGTTTTAGTGAGGGGGGAAGGGCAATGGTATGCTACCGGGAAGTCTCTATTTTGTAGCCTGGGGACATTGTCCTGCTTAAAATGTGTTTCCTTGAGAAAGACCACCTGTGAGTTGGATTTCCGTAGGTCCACCAGTAGTCGAGACTGCTTCTCCGGGACATTAAGCCCCTTAACATTAAATGTTGTCAGCTTAAGCGGGCCCATGTCGACAATTCAAGGACTCTGCTAGCTGACTGAGGGGCGGGAGACCCAGCAGGAGGGGGATAGACGAGCAGGGAGGGCAGGTAGGGATCATAATAGGGGGGTCGAGAAAAGGGGTGTGGGACAGCAAAGGGAAGATGAGAAGGAGGAGGGGAAAGTAGATTGGAGAAGGAAGAGAGGTAGTACCAGTAGAGAGTAGAGGAAGCAGTTTTTCCCCAAGGGATGGGCGCGGGGGCGGGAGTCGGACCAATCTATTGGTCCGATCAGTTCCTAAGGGGGGAGTCCCAGTGCGTGAAACGCTGGGACGGCCTATTTAGGGGTAACCGAAGTGCTTGCAGCAGAGACTCCAGTAGAGATATGACTCGCGTCGGGAAGTGTCCAACCGATCCCCAGGGTGCAGTGATACGACCCAATAGTGAGGCCGTACTGCGACTCAGTCA
>NW_017306713.1:1009809-1019160 GCF_000935625.1 Nanorana parkeri
CCGGCCCCCCCCGCCCCCGGGGGGGGGGGGGGGGGATCAGGGAGACCACCCGCAGCAGCTCTGCATGACCCAGTGCAGGGGGAGATCCGCCACTTGAGCTCGACAGGCAGTGGAGGGGCACAACATGTAAATGCATATATTCATCACAATACCATGGCAAGTCTAGGACAGATACCATCAACATCAAAGAGCCAATGTAGCGGCAGCATTCCAGTGGGGTCACTGCCGAGACCCCATCTGCCCCAGCTGCAGTACCGCTAGCCAGGGTGCAGGGGAGTAAAGGTACTCCACCCCTTAACTAGGGGAAGTGCAGCGAGTGCCCCGCTAGATCTCATACTTCTACCTCCTGTGTGAAAGAAGGACATGTTAGTAAGTGCCTGATCCCGGCAGGCAGTGGAGGGGCACAGCATTTAAAGGCATATATTCATCCCATTACCCTGGTGAGTCTAAAACAGTTAGCATCGACATCATGGAGCCAGAGAGGCGGCAGCGGACCAGCGGGACCACCGTCTCAACAACAGTCCCCTCATCTGCAGTTCCTCTAACCAAGGAGCAGGGGAGCAAAGGTACTTCACCCCTTAGCGAGGGGAAGTGCAGCGAGTGCCCCGCCTGCCCTAAGGCATCCACCACCTGTATGGGAGAAGGCCATGTCAGCAAATGCCAGTGAATCCGTGCAAAAACATAGAATAGGAAATACCATAACATAACATATGAACTAGTGAAACCGAATTATCTTCCTATGGGGGATACACCAGGAGATCCTAGTGGACCCAAGCCACCCTCCTCCCCCGCCCATCTGGTAACCATCACGTAAGCTAAGGGGCTCCATATAAAGGGTATGGGGAGCAAGCTTCAGGGGGGGGGTCCACTTCAATGGGGATTCGTCAGTTCTCACGTGCAGATCAGGGTTCACTCCGATTCGGTCCTGGATGGAGGGAAGCATCTCACGGCGGAGGTCTGTCCCGACTCCGAATAGGGTAGGGGTATCTCCTCGGGAGGGGGAGGGAGCTGCAGCCCGGGTAAGTGGGAAATCCAGCCAGTTAGGCACTTCAACAGCGCTCGAGTCCAGGAAGCTGTAGAGATCGGAGAGCTGGTCTGGAGACTGTAGGAAGAAGGATCTGTCATTCCGTCGTACAATGAGGTGAAATGGATGCCCCCATCTATACGTGGCCCCCACCGAGCGGATGAGGTCCAGCACAGGCCGAAGGAGTCTGCGCATCCGCAGGGTGTGTCTGGACAGGTCTGGCATCACCTGTATGGGGGCCCCATCAAAATCCAGTGGGCCCTGCGACCAGACCCGCCTCAGGATCTCCTCCTTGATGGCAAAGAAATGAACCCGGCACAGCACGTCCCGGGGGGCGCCCTCAGCACTGAGCCTGGGCCCCTGCGCCAGTGCACCCTGTCAAGTTCGAGGCGATCCGTGGGAGGTCTGCCCAGGTATTGATTCAGAATAGCTGTGACCGTCGACCACAGGTCTCTCCCCGCCGTTGCTTAGGGAATGCCTTTCAGCCGGAGGTTATTCCTGCGGTTCCGGTTCTCTAAATCGTCAAGAGCAAGGGACATGGCGATCATACGCTGGTTTGATTCCGATTGGGCCCTTTCAAGGGCAGCTAACCTTGCTGCAAATCCATCAGAGGTTGTCTCTAGCGTGCCCACCTTCCCCTCTAGGGAGGCCACCTGCTGCTTCACCTCTGCCATCTCAGTCCTCAGACCGCCACTATCTTTGAGGCCATACTGTCCAGATCTGCATTCGTCGGCAGGTGGGAGAGGGCATCTCTCCAGTCATTGGCCTCCTGGGGAGCTAGCTGTGCTGCGGGATCCCACCGATCCCCTGTCAGAGTCCATGCTGGGAATCTGGGGGGTCGGTATGGGGGAATCAGGAGGGTTCGAGTTGCGGGCGGGAGGAGCTCGACGGCCATGTCGAGACCACGCCCCACCCAATGTGATTTTTAGCCGAAGAGGTAAAGGTCCACTTTAACTTCATAGTAGTCACATAGGGGGCTTACAAATTTGCAACTACTATAACAGGAACTGCAAGAATCTGATACCAGGTCCAATTCTGGTACACTGCTTGCATTTAAAAAAAAAAAATAATGAAGTATTACTGAAAATAATGATTACAGAGCTCCAATAATTTGTATCTCGTACATCTGCCTAGAGTTCAGCTTTAAATGTATTTCTGAACACTTGTTTTCTTTCTCTAAATCTATTTTATAACCTCTTATGTTTTCTGTTCTGTTGCAGATTTCAAGCATACATATACTTTACTTCTGCTTTTCAAGCAATCTCATGTGGTATTCACTATCTGGCCTCCGTGTTCATTGCTGTTACACCAAAATATGTTTGCAGACCTCCAGGAAATGCCAGTCTGATCTTACTCCATAACGACTCTTTCTCTGGGTTCCATGAAGTGTGGAACCTGTGGACATCACCAAATGACCACCTTGTTGTCCAGCAGGAAGATGGGGACATCTGGGAACTGCAGCATTGCAGCCGGTTTAAACGTGAAAACAAAGAAGATTTGATGTACAAATCTGATGGAAATAAGACTCTATTTTCCTGTACTGATGGATTCCATTATGATTTTACTAATTTAGATAGTAGCATAGTGACTGACTGGGATTTGGTTTGTGACCATGAATGGCTTGCTAAATTAGTTCAACCTACCTTCATGCTTGGAGTGCTCATCGGAGCAGTGTTCTTTGGTGATATTGCAGACAGGTATAGTATATAAGAAAATGATTCATGTGAACGTTCATATGTGCTGGGGGTGGCTGAAATGTGGAAGCTATAGGGGGCACCATCTACTCTATAGGGTCATTCACAAAAGGGTGAAGAGTTTGGAGAAGGAAGAAGTGAACAATCTAGGACAACCTAGCTGAACTGGAAAGTGAGCTGAATTGGAGATTGTAACGAGCCCCTGCTCGCTCGGTTCCACTCTCCCGGCACTCCTCTGCTACTAATGGATCAGATGTCAGACCGCAACGTCTGATTATTCGATCGTCCGATAATCCGGGATTGGAACTACAGCTATGTGCCGTTCCAATCCAGCTCAGAACAAACACCAGGCAGGCTGTATGCAAGTTCCAACAGGGATCTGCTTTATTGAATGCACACACACACTTTTATACACAACAGTTTGAACAATCCGCCCAAACCAACACCTTCCTATTGGTCATGCAAATGAAGGCTTGAAGCAGAGTCAGCAGGGATTGGTCCGATAACTTGAAGGGGAGGGCTGATATGTGTGGCCATGCAAAGGAGGACTTGAAACAGGGTCAGCAGGGATTGGTCCGATAACTTGAAGGGGAGGGCTGATATGGGTAATGACACAGAGAAGTCCCAGGAGATAATTACATTACATAAACACAGAACAATGCCTTCCTTCCAGACCACGGAGCCGTTGGAGGGGATTATCCTTAAGACAAACTGTGAACTGTGAAACAAACACAGAGTGATTCAACCCTAAGACAGGGTGGAGGACCCACCACTGTGTAATATAGTCAAGGAGACATGGTTCAGTATTCCAAGGACCATGACAGAGATTTTTTCCAAATCGGCTATTTTGGCCTAGATTGTTCACTTCTCCTACCTTCTCCAAACTCTTCACCTGTTTGTGAATAGACCCCTATGTAACAAACATGTCACACCAATATTTTTCTCCCATAATCTCTAATATTAATTTGAAATATTCTAATATTTAATTAGCTCCCAATGATCAGTTCATCACTGTGACTAGTACTATAGCAACAGCACAGGGTTTAAAAGGCTTCCAAAGCATGAATGGTACTCATTTCAGAATACCCAAGTTAAAGTGCACCATTTTAACCAAAACATTGCCGTCCATTCCCCAAGCAAGTAAAGGAGTACCTTCATAATCTGCTCTATTAGTTTTTCCAATGCTCTCTTTTTGTCCCCAAAATGTACAGCCTAAGCAGCATGATTTCTTATATGCACATGTCAAAATGTTCACTGAAGTCAATCACTAAGTGCTCATCTCTACCGTTAATCATTGCCCAGACAACTTATGTACGCAGAGAGCAGTGACACATGACTGTCACAGGAAGGTGCCTTTGACGTGCAGGCTGTGATTGACAGACCTGATTCACCTTCTTTTTACTGTGTCAGAGGCAGAAGAAGAAAAACTAGGTCGCGGAATAGACTGAAACAGAAGTTTTATTCATGATTATGCATCAGTGAGTTGTTGATTAACCAATAAGTTCATATATGGTAGTTGCTTCGGTAACTTTTGGCAAAGGAAAGGTTGCTTTAATCTTCCAGCATTCTGTATGTGATTTGCAGTCCTCCTCTCCAACTTGCTGCCAGCACAGGGCATTTTAACCATTGAGGCATAGCCTGTAAAATGAAGCAAAAATATGAACATATTTATTACTGTATGTGGAGCCTGAATGCATTACAGTAATAAAGAAGGTTCCGATTGGCTATGATATTGAATAAAAGTGTTACAATATGATGGTTGCAGTTAGGTGATACTGCACACAAAATTATGACATTTCTGGATATTGCTAAACGAATGGTCCCGCTGTTGAGGGCCATTCTACTGTCCCCTCTTTAACCTTCACATTAGATGTGACAAGACTGCAACAGCAAGCTATATTATTAGCACCCACATGGTTCATTTTAAGTAGGGTTGCACAGATACCAAGTACGAGTACATGTACCGATACTTTTGAGCTCCAAGACTACACTAGAGAAAAATTCAAAAGTTAGGAGGCAGCTGTCATTTGTAAGGAGCACACGGGGCTCCTGGGATTTTTACATCTCTGTTTTAATGTATGATTTTGTTGTTATAAATATAAATAAAGGGATGCGCAGATACCAGTTTTGCGAGTACGAGTACTGGTATTTGCCCGAGTACTTACAAGTACTGATACATTTTTGTTTATTGTCATGTGACAGTTTTTCTAAAACAATGCAGACTAATGATTTCAGGACAGTGGTGGAGCGCCAGCCAGGTCCCAGCTGCAACCGCTGCAATCCTGGTAGTTCTCATGAAAATGCCAAGTATCTGCACTGGTACTCGAAAAGTATCTGTGCATCCCTAATTTTAAGTACTCTGTCTAGGGGATTTTGTTTTAGCGAAAATAAAGTGGCGGATTGTAGGAGGAAGCGTTCTTATGAACAAGTTCTGCCAAGGGTGAAAAAGGAAAACACAGATATGTGAGCATGGTCAAACTTACCTTACGGAATGTAAAGTGTAATGTTCTGAAATGCTTTCACCACCTTTTGACCAAATAGCATGTTGCAGGTCATTGTATTGTTGCTCTTACCATCAATTGGACTGCAGGTGACTTTAGGCTGGAAATGATATTTGATAAGTGAGAGGAAACTCTATAACTGTAGCATAAAGGTATCTCTATTGCAGAAGACACTGCAAAACATTAAATGGCATGTACAGGAAAATACTCGCAGGCTTTTGATATAGAGTAACCTCCAGAGTGGTCTTAAAGTGGCAGCTTATTAAAGTACAAGAAATATTAACAATCAGGAAATGATTAGCATTAAAAAATGCAAAAATTTGTATAGCAATAAAAGCAGGCATAAATGTGTGTTTAATGCTTTGGGACTCAGGTGCCTTATCCATGTAGCTGGCTCTTTTATTAAACTAGAACTCCAACCAAATATTTAATACATGCCAGTTGATTCAGTTATGATTTCAGTACGGTAACATAAAATTTATTTTTCACATACAACTTGTATATTTAACTGAATCTGTTTTCATATCAGCTTCCAGTAACTTCATGAATTGTAGCACTTACACTAAGCCAATAAGGCTTTGCTCTGAACACCATACCAGGAACACATGAAGTTGAATTGAAGAAATAAAGGCTCTAATTAAAATTCTTACTGATGTGGTGCCAGCCTACACAACAGGTTTGGTCCATATGGTCCTTGCAATTGGGCATATTCTTAGGAAAAACCCATGCAATTTAAAATAATTGGTAAGGTATGTCTTAAACAGCCACTGACAAGCCAATAATGAACACACCTACGGAAGGAGACAACACAGGAATTACCTCATTGGTGTGCTGCTGTACCTACATTGTTTAAATACAGTCAGAGGTCGGAATGGAGACTGAGGGCCTGTTCACACGACGTCCGTTTTGTGTGCTGACCGGCTCCGTACGCTGCTGCACTCAAAATGCATCCCAATGTATCCCTATGTGTTTTATGGGCTCCAGTTCTCACGTGCGCAGTCCGTTCAGCTTACAACAGAAAAAATACTGCATGTCACATTTTGTCAGGTCCGGAAATGGAACGTATACCCAAACGCATCAAAAACACACTGCGCTGCAGCTAACATACTAACAGCCCCAATCCAGCAAAAAAAATATTTTTTTTTGGGCTGGAACACATCAAAAACGCAGCCAAAACGCGGCCAAAAACGCAATGCATCAGCAGCTCCACGTCTGCTGATCAGGACTTGATCAGGACCTGATCAGGACCTGATCTCAGAAGAACAGGCCCTGATGGAGCAGAATTCCAACAGCCATTTTCCCTCTGTGAGTGCCACTACCAAAATTTAAAAAATCAGTTGTGTGGAGCTGGGCACATAGTGAATGCTTGCAGCTATTATAAGCTATTATAATAAGGTAGGACATACACATGGGATACATAATTTAGTTCCACTTAAAATCTTTTATTAATGCATGATTATGAGGCAGACAGAACCAGTGGCGTAACAACCGGGGGGCGGGGGCGCAGGACTGAGGGGGGGGCGCCATCACCGACCCCCGCTAAATGAAGGCCCTGGCCGCAGATGGGGCCTCGGAGGAGCGAGCGAAAAAAACCGCTATGCTACGAGCGTAGCGTCCCAGAAGCTGCCCACAGCGCGCACCGGTTTAAGTAGTAACCAGCACACGCTGTATGCAGCTTCTAAAAGCGTGGGAGATGGGAGGGTGCGCTTGTTGGTGGATCCAGGAATCAGGTGAGTATTAGAAGAAGAAAAAAGTGTTATTTTATGTTCTATCTGTAGTTCTATAATGGCATTGTAGCACTTTCAGGTGGAATACAGCTTCATAGCATATCAGCTAGGGAACTACAAGTCCCAGCATGCCCTCATTGCCCCTGTACAACAACCAGATATTGCCGTTCCCTGGGTGATATGTGTGTGTGGGGGGGGGTGTACAGGGACAATGATGGCATGCTAAAATGTGGGGGGGGGTGTGTGTGAGAGGGGGGGGGGGGGGGAATAATTTCTGCCCCGGGCGCCAATAACTCTGGTTACGCCAGTGGACAGAACATACAAAGGACATTAGATATTTGAGAATCCAGACTAGCCCTCTAAAGTTCACTCTGTACTCGACTCTGCTAGCAAATGACAGATTTGCTAATTGTTCAGCTGTCAGATATCCAGCTCTCCAAAGTTCAAACATCTTCTACATGAATACAAAGTCATGATCCACAGGGAGGCTGGGATTATGTGTTCTAACTTCTTATTCCTTGAAATGTGATGCAATCTGAATTGCTAGCAGGAGGCTATGGCCAAGCTCAGAAGCAGTTTCATATAGTTGAGACTTATCTCCACTATTTGAGGTGTTGGTTATTCCTACATACAGTACATTTATTTAGGCTAAGATTACCTTGAATACCCCTTTTCATTATTCAGCCATCTGATTTTTCAACAGCATACATGCTCTTTCTAAGGGAACCTTATTATTGTGGCTTTTTTTAGAGAATGTATTTTTTTTATAAATTCTTTATTTTGAGAAAAAGTTTTACAATAACAAAGATCAAATAGAATCAGACAATAACTTTAGATAAAGCAAACAAGTAGAAAATGAGGAGAACAGAAGAAAAAACAATAATAGCTCCTCCCTCCCTTGCAGGGGTTCCAGCAATACCGTGTTTCCCCGAAAATAAGACACTGTCTTATATTTTTTTGGCTCAAAAAAAACACACTAGGTCTTTTTTTTCGGGGTAGGTCTTATTTCTTTTTTTTTAATGTACAACAATCCAACGTTAATGCAAATCCAAATGAAATAATCCAAAATGGCAAAGTTAAGAATAGGGTGATCAGGGCAATCAGGGGTGCCGTACCTTTCCAAGAGCAATTTTGTTACCAATTGCTGGCCAGAATGAGCGAAGCGCGCTTTCCCTATATATTCCTTACAGGCGGAGTGCATTTGGTATCGCTCTACCTGTGACAGGAGCCAGCGCTATAGAGGAAGCATTGGCGTATTTGGCTCTGCTCCATCCACTGCCGCCTCGCTTCCTCTGGCTTCGTTGTCACCTCTGATTCTCTCCCGCGGCTCTTCAAATTCCCCCTTATGTGACCATTCCCACCGGCCCTGGGAATGGTCACAACTAATAACTCAGACGTGACCACAACTGTCCATACAGTTTCTGCAGATCGCAGAGCTGCTTTGGTGCCGCACTCAGATTGATTAGTAAGGTCTGCAGCAGACCTTACCAATCAATCACCCGTGATCGTGCTTCCTGACAGCCTCCTCCCTGCAAAAAGGTAGGCAGGAGAGGGGCTCTGTATTTTATTGTATTGTATTGTATTTTACATGCAGGGTAGCTCCATTCACACCTGTATCTTTACGTGGGATTAGGGATTCCTGCGTCAGCAACTTGCATTTTCCTGCAGCAGTACTGCCTAATATGGCGTTTAAAAGCAGCAGCTGTCACCCATTCAAGTTAATTATCACGTGACAGCTGCTGCATGTAAACACCTACACACCGCATGTAATGGTATGCGATATGATTACATTCGGTTAGGAATCAATCATGCTCCCTGGCGATTGTGCATCCAGAGTGTTTTCTAACCGCATGTAATCATATCACATATCCAGACATCTCAACTCTTTTCGGATGTTGCAGGAGTCTCCCGCTATTAGATGGCGGCTCCCGGACACCCGGGGGAGAAACATTTTCTCCCGGAAAGGTTTACTCTGCTTTATCTAGCAGAGTAACCGTTTCCGTGCTGTCTTTTTTTTATTTCTGACATCGGGGCCGCCATTAGTCTGGAAAAAAAATGGCATTTCAATTAGCAAAAGCCAATAGCAGACTAGCTATTGCACCCACCCTCTGCTGCTGTCAATCAGCAGAGGTGGACTTAAAGTTCTCTATCAGGTCCACCTCTGCTGACTGACAGCAGCAGAGGGCGGGTGCAATAGCCAGCTAGCTGTTGGCTATTGCAAATTGAAATAGCCAATAGCAATCTAGCTATTAGTTCCTATGCCGTTTTTTTTTTTTCCTGAAGGCAGCAGCTGTCAGAACACTAAAAAAAACCAAGCAGATAGGAAAGGAAGCATTAGCTTCTTTGCTATCTGCCATCCTTTCAGAGGGGTGCTCTCTTCCTTGTTGTTGCAGCCCCCCCCCCCC
>NW_017306713.1:1019188-1022245 GCF_000935625.1 Nanorana parkeri
CGGAGAGGAGGGAGGTTGACAGAGGGCACCTCCCTGAAATGAGAAGGGCACCTCCCTGAAATTACTTATTTCAGGTTGGGATCCCTGCATATCATTACATGCGGTGTGCAGGCGTTTACATGCAGCTGCTGTCACCTGATCATGAACTTGAATGGGTGACAGCTGTCACTTGTAAACACCAGATTAGTGATTTCTGCTTCAGGAAAACGCAAGTTCCTGATGCAGGAATCCCTAATCGCACCTAAACCTATATATATGAATAGGGCCTTATTGTGTGTGTCTTAGTGTCCGTAGTACCATACTGGATACAATTAAATTCTATTTTAAAGTATAAAATTTGGCAAGCTGCCTCCATGGGAGAAAAAAAAATTGTCAAGTGGCCTGCGAGTGAATTGTGTTTAAGACCCCTGGACTAGAGCATTCGTGAACAGGCAAAAAAAAAATCAAAACCGGACTTTGAACTATGCTAGAGGAGGAGGTGAGCAAACAAGAGGAGAGGTGTAGGAGCCGAATATATAGAAGTAAATCATTTTTTAGAGAATTGAAATGCTCATACACAAAACTGATCAGCCCATCCTAATAAAATATAAAAGAAAATATTATATTGATAAAACAAGCAGGGACATGCTTGGTTTTCTCCAGCATAAAAAACACAAGTTACCGTATATACTCGAGTATAAGCCGTCCCGAATATAAGCCAAGGTACCTAATTTGACCAAAAAAAACTGGGAAAAAGTATTGACCCGAATATAAGCCGAGGGTGGGAAATGAGGCAGCTACTGGTAGATAGATACCAATAAAATTACATTAATATTTATTTAAAAGAAAAATAACCTAGCTCTGTAAGTGGAAAAGGGGGTACAGGGCTACATATCATGTACTACGGATCATTTAACCCATTCATATTAGCAGAGGATAATTGTAAATCTATTGTTCAGTGCACTCTATATGTAGTATATAGTACATGTACATATAGAGTGCCTGCAACAATACATTTACAATGATCCTCTGCTAACATGAATGGGTTAAATGATCCATAGTACAGGGCTACATACAGATCATTTAATACATTCATGTTAGTATAATTGTAAATGTATTGTCTGCACTGTATTAGCAGTATATACTCTATATAGAGTATATACTGCTAATACAGTGCAGACAATACATTTACAATTATACTAACATGAATGTATTAAATGATCTGTATGTAGCCCTGTACTATGGATCATTTAACCCATTCATGTTAGCAGAGGATCATTGTAAATGTATTGTTGCAGGCACTCTATATGTACATGTACTATATACTACATATAGAGTGCACTGAACAATAGATTTACAATTATCCTCTGCTAATATGAATGGGTTAAATGATCCGTAGTACATGATATGTAGCCCTGTACCCCCTTTTCCACTTACAGAGCTAGGTTATTTTTCTTTTAAATAAATATTAATGTAATTTTATTGGTATCTATCTACCAGTAGCTGCCTCATTTCCCACCCTCGGCTTATATTCGGGTCAATACTTTTTCCCAGTTTTTTTTGGTCAAATTAGGTACCTTGGCTTATATTCGGGACGGCTTATACTCGAGTATATACGGTAGTATACTGCAAAAAGTAATGCCTTTGAAATAAATATATGAATGCTTACATTTCAAGATAGTGTGTAATCTTCCTCATTAAAAAAACACCCCATTTCAAAAAGGTTTACATCTACAAATAATCTACTACATGCTGGTCCCTTATATTAAAATTACCAAACATTAAAATACTAATTAATGCTAAAGAGGCCAAATTATATTATGCTTCTATCTCAAATAATGTACCTTCAAACATTTTCTAATATAATATCAGTGTATGTAATGTTTTAAGACACTAATTTTAAGCATGTGCTGTGTTTAGAAATCAAGCCCCAGGAGCATCTCCAAACAGTGATGCTATGTATTTAACCTCTTAACTTCAGAACTTACTATTATCTGTACAACACACACTCGGATGTGTACTTTCTTGCAAGTACAATTCTTGCTTCCTTGCTGAAGAAGAAGTAAGGATGATAAATAATTTATTACTCATTTGCACATGCATAACTGGTGTATTCACAAACTCACCTGCCCTACAGAACCTCTCATTTGGCTTTTACATCACTCATATGCAACTAAAATTACCCTGGAAAAGCTATGTGGGCACCCTTCAGCAGTCACTCACAACCATACTCCATAAACCATCAATGTCCACCCCTTGTAAACATTGACATATTTGAAAAAAGGGAGCATGCTAGTGAGTGGTTTACAGGGGTCCCCACAAAGCTTGCCTAGTGGACATTGGGATAGCAGTATTAACAAGCAGCACAGAGCACATATACCTATTTCCATCACTTATGCTGACTCACTGGCTAGAGGAATGCTAATAATATGATACTCTTTACTTCCCCTCTGAGCGGCCTAAGAGCGATGAAGGGCAAGACTTGTAGATCTATCTTTAACATGCAAACTAATTGTCACTACAGAATCTCCACTTTGGCTCTTATCATATTTCAGCAGCCCATGGGAAAACAATGTTTGTGTTTTTCCAGCAAACGGGCAGCTATGAATCTGCAAAGATATTTGCTAACATGCTTGCAGTATATGTAGTGCAGTAAGTGCACCATTTTAAACACAAATGTATCTTCTCATTAGGGGTACTCTAGGCTGTTAGTACCCCTGCTCCATGCTGATTAAAGGGCTCTGGCTCTAACATAACAGGAAGTGTGTTGGACCTCTGCAGGAAGTTAAAAAAAGGTATACGCAGGCACCCCATATGCCTGATGTTATCCTTGTTACCTAGGGCATTGCTTCTTAAAGTGTGGGTCGCGACCCCATATGGGGTCCCACAAGTGAACAGGGGGGTCCCCTGTGCACTTGGTACCTTCCTGAGCACGTGCGTGCAGGAAGGTTTATTTTTTTACATTGACGGAGCTTCCTCTAACCCAATAGAGGTGGAGCACAGCTGCTGGAGGTAAAGATAAGGAGGGAGAGGGGGAGGGGGCTTAGTAGTAGGTGGTAATGACACACTGCACATTGA
>NW_017306713.1:1022258-1022504 GCF_000935625.1 Nanorana parkeri
GGTCCCCTAAAAATTTCCTCGGCCAAAAAGGGGTCACGAGTGGAGAAAGTTTAAGAAGGCCTGACCTAGGGTATCTGTGCTATTGTGGACAATCGGCAAACAGGGCACGGATGCAAACCCAGCATCTTTGCCCACTTACCCTAGTTCATATGCTGCAAAATATATATTAAACACACCTCCTTGTATTTTTAAAGACTGGTTTCCCTTTTCAGTTTATCAAGTTAAGAGGACAATGTTTTCAATATA
>NW_017306713.1:1022528-1026656 GCF_000935625.1 Nanorana parkeri
GGTCGCATTTTTTATTTCTGCTCGCGCGCGCTAGGGGGCACGGGCAGAAAAAAAGAGTTGAAAGGAAACAGCTGTTACCGGCTGTTACACATACAAGCGAACGGCGGCTCTATATCCATCCAATCGCATGTATGTGCTGCCCTGCGTGTCACTCCCCCTCCCGCAGTGTATTACATCACTTCCGCATTCAGCTGTCATTCCTCTCTCCTCTCATAGCCAGAGAAGAAGCTGAGGAAGCAGATCTCTGCTTCTTTGGGGGTCCCCAGGCGACATTAGGGGTCTTAGAGACCCCTAATGTCTCCATAAAGAGGACCTGTCAGTGTGCACGTGCTATCCTATGTGATAGCAATAACATAAAGTGTAAAAAAAAATTAAAACTTTAAAAAAAGTCACATACAAAGAAATGTAAAAAAAACTAAAAAAATGTTTTAAGTCACCCACCCCCACGCATATATAAACGTAAATACGCGTCGGGTGTGCCGACGCATGAGAACGACAATTGCGCTACACATGTTACATATGGCCACGAACCTCAAAGTGAGAGAAATTATTTTTGGGCCATCAATCACTGATAACACTAAACTGATGAGCAGTAAAAGCTTTTAAAGAGTCGCCTATGGCCTATTTGGTATTGTAGTTTTTTGAGGTTTCGCCGGTGTGCGTAATTTTTAAGGCTTGACATGTTTGGTGTCTATTTACCCGTCGTGACCCCGTCTTTTATATTTTACCAAAAAATTGGGTAATAATAAATGTTTCATAATTTAATATTGGGGAAAGTTTTGTTTTTTTCAAAATTTACGGTCATTTTTCCTTAATATAATAAAAAATACCACTAAAAGAAAGCTCTATCTGTCCCCAAAACAATTGTATAAAATTAATTTCAGTACAGCGTTGCATGACGGAATAAAGGCCATTCAAAGTACCGCAGTGCTGAATACTGAAAAATGGCCGGGACAGGAAGTGGGTTTAACACCCTGGTCAGCAAGTGGTTAAATGTTACAGTATTCTGTAGAAAATGTCATGTTAACACACAGCTGGTAACATAGTCCCTGGGCCCCATGACCTCTTGGGCTCGGTCAAAACTGTTTCTTCTGCACCCATGTAGACATGTCCAAAGTTGAAAAAACACTGCTTTTAATTATCTGAGGAAGAACTTCAAATAATTGTCCTGTTTCCAAGAACTCTCCCTTTCTTTTTACCCGAACCAGAACAATTAATCTAAGTATGTTTTTAGTGAATGCCAGATCCGTAGGGGGCAGCAAGCTTCATTAGTTTCCCTTGGCAAGCACGGTGAGTTCTATTATATATAAACATCTTTTGTTTTAAATTGGGTTTAGCTGCAGCTCATTGCATGTAACTTCCCCACTGGAGCCTCTACATTCTCAGTGTGCTTTTTCTGAACTTCGCTCAAACTGTTCAGCCCTGCCAAGAAATTGTGTACATAGTGTCACCTTAACTATGACTTTTCCTAATGACTCTGGCTTTGGCTTAACATTAAAGTGACACTAAACTCAGGAGTTAAATCTTAAAAATATATTCAAGTACCTTCTTCTTTGTGTATCATGTGGCTGTAGATCCTCAAATCATCTCTGAATTGGTGCTGACACTGTCCTTCCTTCTGGAGGGTGGTTACTTTTGTTCCCCATGGTCCCTGTGTGTGTTATAAAGTATCCACCGCCCCAAGCTCGCTTCCGTGATGGACTACAATCTCAATACAAATTAGTAAACTAAACATGAGTTTGTACCCCATCACGGGAGTGAGCGTGGAGTAGTGACTACTACTACTACTACTTTATAACACACACAGGGCCATGGGGAACAAAAGTAGCCACTCTCCAGAAGGAAGGACAGTGTCAGCACCAGTTCAGAAATAATTTGAGGATCTACAGCCACATGATACACAAAGAAGAGTTCTAGTTTAGGTACTTAGCTGTAAAGTAGCCACCACTCCAAGCTCGCTCCCATGATGGGGTACAAACTCATGTTTAGTTTACTAACTTGTATTGAGATTGTAGTCCATCACGGAAGCGAGCTTGGGGCGGTGGATACTTTTTAACACACACAGGTACCATGGGGAACAAAAGTAACCACCCTCCAGAAGGAAGGACAGTGTCAGCACCAATTCAGAGATTATTTGAGGATCTATAGCTGAGTGATACACAAATAATATACATTTTGTTAAAAGTTAAGGTACTTGAATGCATTTTTAAAATGTAATTCCTGAGTTTAGTGTCACTTTATATTGCCGGGGCCGGGCAGCACAATAGTATAACCAATCCTATTGATGTTTAAACAGATATTGTTGCAAACACTTCAGCAAAAAATTAAACATGTTGAAAACAGGACCAGGGCTTACAAAATATACTCAATCTAGTTGAAAATCCACCCCAGGAGACAAACAAAAAACAACAAAAAAAGGGAATTTATCAAAACTGGAGCTGGCAGAATCAGGAGCAGCTGTGATGACAACCAATCAGCTTCTCACTTCAATTTTCAAAGCTTAACTGAACAAACTGAAGAGATAAGCTGATTGGTTATTATGAACAACTGCTCCAGGCTTGAGAAATCCCCACTACAGTATTTTATGCAAAGAAAACATTTTATATCTTAGATATAAAATAATAAACCTAACAGTTGCATGTAGTTAGTAAAAAAAAAATCAATGGGTGGGCTTTTGCCATAAGGTGTATATTTCCTAATGTGCCCTCCTCCAGGCAATGACAGGTTAAAGGTTGTAGTTGGCCACTGCTCCATTCGCCACAGCTGCCATCTTCCACGCTACCTTCATGCATTGGACAGCCACTGATGATAATGATTATGTTGTCTTAGTTACACCTGCTCTAAAGCTATTGTAAGTTCCCATTTAGATTTAAGAATAGGTTTACTATTAGTAGCAATGTTCTTGCAAAGAAAAGGCTTAAAAGAGAACTATGGGGTAAGTGTTTTTCCCCACAGTTCTCTTAAGGATCCCGGGAGGACCAGGGACGTGCGGTCAGGGGAGGCAGGTGAGGCATAGCCTCACCTAAAATTATGGAATCCATTCAGATCGGGGAAATCCTCCCCGCTGTGTAACCTGTCCCGGATCCTCAGCGTCGATGGAGCAAGTGAGTGACAGGGAGTCTCCCCCCTGTCTCCTTCCTTCCTCCTTTACACTAGCTTGGGGACAAGTTGGAGGTGGGGCTTCGTCCGGCGGGGGGCAGAGCTTCGGCCGACAGGAGGCAGAGCTTCGGCCGACAGGAGGAAGAGCTTCAGACGGTGGGGGCGGGGCTTTGTCCGGTTGGGGGCGAGGCTGGGAAATCCCTCACCCCCCACAAGAGATACCACACGTCACTGGGGAGGACATATACTAGCGTCCTCCTGTGACCCAAAGCTCAGTATATTGCGAGCTATAATTCGCGGTATACTGAGACAGCCACAGCCGGGAAAGATCCTGACAATGCTGTCGAGATCCACCCAGCTGCGTGAATGACAGCTGGCTCTGCCTATATAGAGGCAGAGCCAGCTGTACCCGCCCCCTCCCCAGTCTGTTCCTCCAGTCAGTGCTGGAGGATCGGAAAGGGGGGTGGGGGAATCCCTGCAGGGAGAGGTGACCGACAGTCAACGCTCTCTGCAGGGAGATGATCAAGAAGTGAACGAGCGACGGTATGCGTTCGCTCACTTCCCAATCTATTGAGTCGTCGTGTGACAGTTTAATTGTCACTCGTCGGCTCGAACTATGAGGATGAGTGATTTTCACTCACCTCATAGTTCTCCTTTAATCTCACCAGTATTTTATTTTGCATTGCTTGTCCCTCCATTGATATGCTACTCCTAATAATTAGGGATGTCGCCATAAATTATTTTTTGGAAAAGAGAAGCTAAACTCCGGACCACCAGCTAAGTACCTAAACACACAGATGAAATACATACTGTATATGGTCCTAATTTAGGTGGCCGGAGACTGCCAGATGACCCCGCTCGGAGCGCCGCCCACCGGAACAGCAGTGACGCAACGATCGGCGAGGTAAGTAAGAAAGAAAAAAAAACCCTGCAGCGGCCAGTCAGCGCTGGTCCAGTGGGAGGAGCTCCAGGTGGGGTTCTAATTTAGCTGGCAGGCACCTCTAAGCCAGCTAAATTAGGACCCCACCT
>NW_017306713.1:1026875-1042853 GCF_000935625.1 Nanorana parkeri
TATGGATCATGATTTAACCTATTCATGTTAGCAGGGCAGAATTGTGAGCGCCTCCCACAAGCTGAGCACCGAGATGCGATGCAGCCATCCTGCCCAGCGCCGACTACGAGAGGCACCGCGTGAGGCAACAGGGATCGGAGTGAATTTGTGAGTAAGGGAAGCGGGGACGGGGCTGGCTGTAAATCTATTGCTATAGTGTACTGGACGTGTGTAATGTATATGTATACATATATACAGCACACACCTCCACTACACTCCAGCAATAGAGTTACAATTCTCCGCTGCTAACATGAATAGGTTAAACCATGATCCATAGTACATAACATGTAGTTGTACTATGGATCATTTAAAGTCACCTGTCTGACTTTAAAAAGTGGCATCGGGACATCCCTAATATCTATATACAGTATATATTACTGTCTGGAGCTTACCTCTATACTAAGTGCTCCTGACCATTCATAAACTGAGGAGATAGTATCAGTTACTATGTCCACAATCATGAATGAACAGGAAGTGATGTAGAGCACTTCCTGTTCATTCATAACTGGGGACACAGTAAGCATATTATGTCTTCACTTATTTACAAACACAGTCATTAGCTGATATAGATATCTCAGAAGGACGGTCTCAGCAGGTGTGTTTGATAGTTTGCTGATAAACATATCTGATTAATTGATATTCCTAATGTTAGATAATAATTAACACTTATAATTTAAATGTTTGCAATTTACATTTTTGTTTAAAAATAATTTGTTATTTTTCTTCTAATCTATAGAGTGGGAAGACGACCAATAATGTGGATCACAAGTTCATGCCAGTTTTTATTTGGTGTTGCTGTGGCATTTACCTTCAACTATTACAGCTTTGTCATTGTTCGTTTTTTCCTGGCTACGGTGTGTTCATGTTTTATTATATGTTACAATATAGCAAGTTCTACAAGTATAAAACTAGGTAATTGAAGCATTCATATATTAGATGGCATGAGATGTTAAATATTTTTTTTTTTACAGATAGACATACCCTGTATGCAGTGACATCAATGTATATTTCTAGTTGCTAATAATGTTATTCATTTTGCCAGGATAAGGTTGGATATGTTTTTAAAAAAAGATGGGTTTGGCTACCTTTTGAAGTCCCCATGCTAAGCATTGTATATTTTCAGTGCAGATTCTAACATATTATTGCAGTGCTTGCAGTAATTTAATTATGAGTTTTTCCATATTTTGTAATTGTAATAAACACAGAGATTTGTAGATAAGTCACTAGCAGCATTTCTCCACCAGGGATCCATGGAACCCTAGGGTTCCTCCAGATGCTACTAGGGGTTCCTGCACTGGCGGAACTGCCAGGGTTGCAGCAGTCACATGTGCGACCAGGCCCTGGTGGTCCGCAACTTGGGGGGGGGGAGGATGTAGTGGAAAAGAAGAAGAGGGCAAGGCCCTGGTCAAAAATATCCTTTCGCTGCCATCAACGTATGTCATATGTTGCTGGCACTGGGCCCCTTCAAACAGACTCCTTGCAGCTACAGCTGTCATTCCCCGGCTGCAGAAGCAGGGCAATAAGCTATTGGAGCACAATCTGCCCTCCAATACCTTCTTTGGTGTGGAAAGGTGACACTAGGGGTCTAATTGACTCCTTATATCACCTTAAAGAGAACCTGTCACTTCCAATGTGCTTGGAAGCAGCCTTATGTAATACAACAAAGTGGGGGGAAAAAGTTTTTAAAAGATAAAATGAAATAGAATACATGTAAAAATAACAAAAAATTGTTAAGTCCCCAGCCCCCGTCAACACGCAAATATTAACATAAACACACGTCGGGTGTGCCTACGTACGAAAATGATGATCGTGCTAATTCTAGGGCCAGTAATCATGGATATCTCTAAACTCATGACCTGTACGTGCTTTAAAGCATCGCATATGGAAAATTTGGGGTACTGTACTTTGTCGTTGTTTCACAAACACATGCAATTTTTAACCTTGACATTGTGGGTGATCTATGTACTCACCGTAACCTCATCTTTTATATTTTCTCAAAAGATTATATTGTGTTTTTGGGCACTAAAGTTAACTTAATTGTATTTTTTACATACATTTTTGATAAAGAGTTGCGCTAATATCGTGTGTCCTAAATTTTTTTAACATTTTGGGGGTTTTAAGTAATTTTCAAGGCCTTCTTTCCACTGACCACCAACATAGGGGGCATTGTTTCCACTGCCACCAATTAAAGGAGAATTCTGTCCACAGACCACCAGTGTAATGGGGCTCTTCTCAACTGACCACCAATGTAAGCAGGGTTTCTGCAATGATCACTAATGTAACGGAGCACTTTAATGACTACCAAGCACAACAGTGACCATCAGTGTAAGATGGCACTTCCGCTTGCCATCAATGTGAGGAAGCACTACCATTTCCATGCCTGTATTTCTTTTCTGGCCATTATTAATATATTTGTTTAATTTCATTATTATTACTGAAATGTATATAGGACGCTGTATATAGGACGCTGTATATAGGACGCTGTACATAGACTAGCAGCTATGCTGTGCATTAAGATTATTGCTATTGTTGGTGTTGCCTCCTTTTTAACCTATTTCTAAAACCTGTCACATGGTTGAGACCAAATTATATGCTTTATAAGACTTTGAATGATGGCATCTTGCATTGTTATAGTGAATGCTTCATATACCACTATGGAGAATGAAAAGCTATATCACACACCCTCTAGTACAGTGGTTCTCAACTTGTGTAAAGTCGGGACCTTCATTTGTCCTTGGTCATTAAGTTGTGACCCAAGTCGCACTGCCAATGAAACGCATATCATTGGGGTACCGCGCGTTCCGGTGTGAGTGTACGTACTGTGGGTGGGAGGTGCATTTGGGGTACCATTCAAATGAATGCATGGTAGGTGCAATTGCGTAGTACAGTTTAGCGCACTGTACTAGTGTGAACGGGCCCTCAAAAACACTGACATGCATACTCAGACACAATCTCACACACTTACAGACATTTTCATGCATACTCCAAAAAATGTTTATTTAAAATGTATTTTATTTTTTTTAAGATCCACCCAGTATCCCTCGGGAGTGGATACTCAGCCTGGGGTCCAGTGTGTGCTGCAGTGCTATGACGCAGCTCAATCCATACATGCATTGCTTCTACAGCTCCCTTGCGCACACTATAGAGGTGCTGGGAGCCAGAATGTGATGTCACTCTAGTTCAGGGAACTGTAAGCAATGCCCTTATGGATAGAGCTCCCTCATAGCTCCAGCCTATCTCACCTCAAGCTGACAATCGGTGCTGGGCAGCATATTTTGAATGGCTGCTTAGCGTAAGAACTGACAGTGCTGCGCTAGAGGGAGGCTGAGGAGCCCCTCGCCTAGAAAAGTGAAAGGCGTGCGGCGACCCACTGAACATTGGGTCGGGACCCACTTTTGGGTCACGACCCACCAGTTGAGAACCAAGGCTCTAGTGGGTCCTCCATATGCTTCTCATGTATTGAAGGTAGAGGTAAATCTTCCTGCCGGGGTCCTTAAGATCTGCAAAGAACTGATGGGGAAACAAATGATGCCCCTCCATTTAAAATACCATAAAATAATAAGAAAAACTATTTTGGTTCAAAATCATTACAATGTTAAGTATTATCAAAATTAACACTGTAAATAGTTAATCTAAAATACTAAATTCTTTCTCCTTCTTTCCAGGTATCCAGTGGCTACCTTGTAGTAGTATTTGTATATGTGACAGAATACATAGGGATCAAAGCCCGCACTTGGGCGTCTATGCACATTCATGCCTTCTTTGCCGTAGGAGTTATGTTTGTTTCTTTGGTGGGTTATCTAGTGCGAACTTGGTGGATATATCAAATCATTCTTTCTGTCACCACCCTACCCTTTCTCCTATGCTGCTGGATGCTTCCTGAGACTCCCTTCTGGCTGCACTCCCAGGGTAAACACAGAGAGGTAGAAAATATAATTGCCACAATGGAAAAGTGGAACAGAGTGAAAAGTCCCTGCAAACTCTCTGAACTGTGTCCTGTGGAGGAAACCAACCGTACTAATGCTGAAGATGTCCATGTGTCCAAAAATCATAATGTGGTTGACTTGTTTCACAACTGGAAGTTTGCAAGAAGGACCATTTCTGTTTGGCTCATCTGGTTTACTGGTAGTTTGGGATACTACGTATTTGCCCTAAACTCTGTCAGTCTGGGAGGAAATGAATACTTGAATCTTTTTCTTTCAGGTACGAGAATTACCGCTTATTCGGGACGGCTTATACTCGAGTATATACGGTATATGTTTTTTGTACTGCATGCCAACTTAATCTTTAACATTTAAATACTAGAGCTACTAAAGTATGTAAACCCTAACAATGAATTTATCTTATTTGATCCCTTTTGGTCTGGTAAACTCAAAGTCGTTTGTTATATCTGTTTGATACGTGTTGATTGTGCTAGAAATCTGGAGCTGTCCTTTGAACACTGCCTGTGTTATCTTAAGGCATCCTTCCAGGCCTTATCTTACATTACAGAACCATAAGGAAAAGATGAGGGATTCAGTAGTTTAAAAACAGACAACTGTTGAGGTTTGTTTGTATAGACAAGTGATGGCTAACCTTTTAGAATGTTTTTGAGTGCCCAAACTGCAAAGCAAAATCAATTTATTTATCTCAAAGTGCCAACACTGAAAATTAGTTTGGTATTGTGTTTTAGTTTGGGCACTGGGGTTTCAAAAAGTTCAGCATCACTGCCTTAAGCAAAATAAGGAAACACACATATTCAAACATTTATACATTCACAGATACAAACACATATAACCACACAGATACAATCAGAGGTGGCTCTGGACTTTGTGAGGCCTTAGGCGAACCTCAAAGATGAGGCCCCCACTTACACCCATAATTTTAAAAAATGCAAACAATAATTAAAAATGAACTGCAATGGTAGAGGGAGATTGACGTCAAGCATAGGGGCCCCCCCCCCCTTTCAGGTGGCTGCCTTACGCTAGCATTGGCCCTGGTCCAATGTTACCCCTTAGGTTAACTGATTAGCGTTGCCACCTTTTCTTCACGTGAAACCCAAACACTCTAGCGCCAATTTTTTTTCTTGGAGAATATGCAGGATAGAGCAAGGAGAGACAGCCAGGAGAGAGATAGAGAAAGTGAGAGAGAGAGAGAGATAGAGAGAGAGAGGAGAGACAGCCAAGAAAGACAGAGGAGAGACAGCCAAGAAAGAGAGAGAGAAGAGACAGCCAAGAGAGAGAGAGGAGAGGCAGCCAAGAGAGAGGAGAGACAGCCAAGAAAGAGAGAGGAGAGAAAGCCAAGAAAGACAGAGGAGAGACAGCCAAGAGAGAAAGAGAGGGAGGAGAGACAGCCAAGAGAGAGAGAGAGGGAGGGCGGAGAGACAGCCAAGAGCGAGAGAGGGAGGAGAGACAGCTAAGAGAGAGAGAGGGAGGAGAGACAGCCAAGAGAGAGAGGGAGGAGAGACAGCCGAGAGGGAGAGGAGAGAGAGGGAGGAGAGACAGCCGAGAGGGAAGGAGAGAGACGGAGGAGAGACAGCCAGGAGAGAAGCTGAAAAGAGATAGCCAGGGGAGACATATATGTTTAGGTATAGGTTTCTGTCCTGAACAGCAAAGCAAAAAGTGACTACAAATAAAAAGTTAAAAAACCCACTCAGGTGGGCTGTGCAGAGTCTCAAGTGGGCTGTGGGGGTCTCAGGTGGCCAATGGGGGTCTCAGGTTGGGCTGTGCCGATTCATTCGTTATTATTAATATTAATAATAATTTGTATTTCTTTTATTCTTTAAACTTTTTTTTCCACTTAATTTTATTACTATTACACAGGAGCTAACAAGTACCAGTGTGATAGCATTTGGAGGTGACAGGTTCTCTTTATTGAAACTGTCACCTCCAATATAGGAGTTCTAGCACAGCACTGTGCTGGAACTCATGTGATAGCTGAAATGGGAATGCTCTCCCATCTTAGTGTTTACACAGAGCAGAGCACCGAACAGATGTCCCGCTCTCCACCCTGAAGTGATTGCCATGGTCCCGGGTCCCCAAGAAGAGCTGGGGACCCTTAAAACCACGGTGCTGTGCCAGCAAGGGTTGCAGAGGGGGGGGACAGACCATGGAAGGCTGAGGAGAGGAAGGGGGGAGTCAAGGCCATCTTTAATATTGCTCGGACCCTGGGCAATAATATTTTTTGGCCCATCCCACCCCTACCCGCCATGCCCAGCCCCCTACCGCCCCATGAGATGCCACACGGTCATGCTACGAAGTATATGGCAGTGGCCAGCATTTTTGCCTACACAGGTAAAGTGCATTTTTCTGCCCTCCCTCCCCGCTGTGATGCCCCTAGGCGGCTGCCTACACAGCTTTACGCCAGCGATGTCCCTGCATCTACCATAAATGATGTGATAGAAGGCCAGTCTGATTGTATACAGATTGATTGGATAGTTTAGGTAGATTTTCTCTATTACATAGATTTGATAGATCTAAAGTTGATTGTGCAGAAATTCTATGGTCAGATTGTTACATATATGGTGATTCTAGCATTTATCAAGCTATGTAATATGAGGAGAAACCTAAACAATCCATTCAGATCATATTAAATCAGGCCGGTCCCTGCACTACATAATTGGTGGTACAAATTAGATTTTTATAGAGTATGGTCAGCCTATAGGCGACATCTAGACTAGTAGTGGAGCGCCATGGAAGAGCCAACAACACACATTCATCGAGGGCAATTTATCACAGCTGGAGCAGACAGAATCTGCAGCAGTTGCCCATAGTAACCAATCAGCTTCTCACTTTCAAAACTTAGCTAATGAAACTGAATATAGAAGCTGATTGGTGAAGTCTCAGCTTCAAGTCCCAATCAGTAACATTCCCTGGCCTTCAAATTGTTTGTTTTCACCTCTGCAGTCAAATACCACGTAAAAGTGGTAGGCCAGTGCGCAGAAGTCCCCAAGAGTCAGTAGCTACAGATTGGCACAACAACAGGTGAGAATTGGAATTAAACTTTAAACTTTGCCCCAGGAATATTAATGAACTGTGTGACAGACAGAGCTGGAAGAAAGGGATGACAGGGGGCACAGCCTGGGGACATGGAACACAGCTCCTTGCCAGGACTGTCACCCTCTCTCAGTTACACTCAGTACTCTCTGGCTGTGACATTACCTTGCAGGTCTTCGGCTCTTCTCATCCTCTGCTGAGGAGAAAAACACAGCTCAGGATGGGACACGTTTCTTCAGTGGGCCAGTGGAGGAGGGAGGAGGAGCAGAGCTGAGTGTACCGTTCACCGGCTACACTGTCACCTCTTTAACCCTTTGCTGCAGAGCTCTCCTGCTCAAGGTGAAGCTGCTTTCAACACCTCTGCCCTGCGGTAAAGATAATCCTGAAGCTGCCGTTAGTCCGATGCTTCCCTACCTCATACCGCATGTCTGGCTGAGCCCGGCTCTCTCCCTCCTGCTCTCGGTGCTGCTGCTGGGACTGCTCTGCAGACGCACACAATAAAACCAGGCTGGCGTGGGGATGAAGCGCAGTCCCAGCATGAAGATGTTAGGTGTGGAGAACTGGCGGGGAGCGCTCTGAACCCTCAGGAGAAGTCGAGCTAGGCGGCCGCGAGGCCCCTGTGAACGCGAGGCCTTAGGCGACCGCCTATCTCGCCTAATTAGAGAGCCGCCTCTGCATATAATCATTCATTCATAAACACACACATATCACACACTCATAAAACACACACACAATTGCTGTTATACATAACAAACAACTACAACGTAATGTATTACTACACTATTCTGTTCTGTAAGCAACACCTTGTGTTCACTTAGTTTACCATAAAAGTTCTCTGTAATCAACTGGAGGCAGAATCTAGAGGGCACCTCACAAGTTCAGTGGAAGTCTACTTCCCGCAGCTATACTATAATGTATTGCTGGGATTTGTAGTCCTCTGTAGCTGGTGGCATTCTGTATTGCTGTATAATGTATTGCTGAGATTTGTAGTTCTCTGTAGCTGGTGCCATTCTGCATTGCTGTATAATGTATTGCTGGGATTTGTACTCCTCTATAGCTGGCAGTGCCCCTCCCAAGACTAGGCTCTGGATCCACCCCTGACACACACAGGAAAATTGTATTACCAATCTGATAGGATGAATAACTCTTAAAATTGAGCCTTCACCCAGCCACTAGCGTTCCATATCTAGCAACTAAGACTGGGTGGGACTGTGCTGCCATGGAGCTGTCGGAAAAGGAAAATTGCGGTAAGTATGGTAATACAAGTTTTCCCGACAGCTCCATGTCAGCACACAATTGGGAAATAACTTGCACAATACAAGGGTGGGAATGCAAGTAGTTTAATTAGACATAGAAGAAGCAGCCACGACCGTACGGCCAAATTCAACCGTAGTTAAGGCCTCCGGCTAAACACAGTAGTGACGCATGAATGTATGAATAGAAGATCACGTAGCCGCTTTGCAAATCACTTCGGGAGAAACGCCGCTCATGGCCGCCCAGGAAGTAGAAATGCTTCTAGTAGAATGCGCAGTAGCATGCCCAGGAACTGCCAACCCCTTAGCACCATACGCCAGGGTGATACCTTTCACCATTCTTGTAGAGATAGACCGAATAGAGGCCTTCAGGCCCTTCCTCTGCCCTGCCGGAATCACGAACAGGTGGTCGAGGATCGAAACGAAGCAGTAGCTTCAATGTATGAAGGTAAGGCACTACCCACATCTAGACGAGTTAGTTGATCCGAGTCCCCGTGGCCACAAAAGGGAAGCACAATTTCCTGGTTAATATGGAAGTAAGTGGCGACCTTCGGAACGAATCCAAGCATTAGCACCAGGACCACTCTATCCGCCAAGAAAGTAGTAAAAGGCTCTTTGTACCCCAATGCAGCAATTTCAGACACTCTCCTTGCTGATGAAATGGCTACTAAAAAGGCTGTTTTTAAAGTCAGTCGCCAGGGAGACACATTAGTATTGAACTCTGCCGATGCTAGGTAGTCCAGGACCAAGGGCAAGTCCCACTTGGGAAACAGTCGCTGCCTGGGTGGTCTAACCCTTAAAACAGCACGGAAGAACTTCACGATCAGAGGATTCACCACCCATCTTACTCCAGTGAAGGTGGAAATAGCAGAAACATGGCTTTTCAGAGTACAAAGGCTCAGGCGCATGTCGAGGCCTTTCTGAAGAAAATCCAGCACATGGCACACCCGGGGCAACTCAGGGGCAAATGAATGAAGGGCTGCAAAGTCCATGAATTTCAACAATACCCTGTTATAGGTTCTGTTTCGTGGTCGACTACGGCGGTCAAGAACATCTCGGAAGGAGACAGAGTCATCCAATGGCAGTGTGACATGCCTTGCCAGCCGCATGACAGCTGCATCCACAACGGGCGCTACCTCTAGCTCTTTGAAGTCATCCTTCCTAAATGGGTACAGCTTTGAAAAGCGGTTACGAAAAGCGGTCTTCCGGTCCGCTTGGCTCCACTCTTCAGTGATCATCTCCTTGAGCTCTACCAAAAAAGGAAAACTGAGCGCTTCCTTCCTGATGTGTTTGAAGAATCTGCGTTGATTGTCGGACTCTGCAACGTCATCTTCCCATCGTAACGCCCGTCTGACAGCCTTCACGAATGGCTGAACCAGTGTAAAATCAAAGCCATCTGCCAGATCCACGTCTGACCCTGAGGCTTCACTGCCAGAGGCAGACCCGGGTCCACATCTAGAGGAGTCATCGCAGGATCCGACCGGTGAGTGACCTGGTGAGAGGTGCCAGCCCGAGGCTGAGAGGAGGGCGAGGTACTGGCCGCAAAATCCTGAAGGGACTCCTGAAAGACCTGCCGCATCAGGCAAATGACCTGGAGATTGTCGGCCGACTTGTCCCTAGTAGCGTCTTGAAAACATGCGTCACAGGCAGTTTTACCAGGTAAGGCAGGGTTCTGGCAAGCCCAACATTGATCAGGGCGTGGTTGTGGATGATGCCCTCAGGCAGGGCGTGCCCTACGCTCCATAGAAGGGGAATCATGGCGAACTCTGGCGGTCCTGTGAGAAAGGCGGTCCCTGGAGGGGGATCTGCCTCTAGAAGAAGATGACTGGTGCCGATGAGACCTCGATGGGCTAAAAACATAAAAGAAACAACAGAACACATACCTTAGTTGAAGCGTGGACGAACAAGGCGATCCATGCAAAACAGACGCACAGACAGTCGTTTACCTTCTTTGGTGGCGCTGGTCTGGAATAGGGGTAGGCTTATCATTGGGCATGCTGAATCAGCAAGCTAAAGGAAGGCAAGAGAGAGATATAAGAAAAACCCCAGAACAGGCAAGGAAGTCCTAAGACAACCCCATAAAGACGTCACTGACAGGCAGTGCAGCCTACCTGATGCTGAAAAACAGTCTGCAGGGCGGCCAGGCAGCAACGAGCAAGACGCAGCCAACGAGAGGATGCCATTGCCAGAATGGCGATTTTCTTTTTTTTTTTAAATCGCGCCATCCAAGGCCACTCCCCTCATATGAGGGCCGCGTACCTACTGCGCATGCGCGGCCCAACTTAGAGCGAGGCTTGGAACGCAATATGCGTTCCACCTCCCACCCGCAGACAGAGAAGGAGCGAGACAGCACAGCTCCCCGCCGCATAAGTCCACCAGGACGCAAAGCAAAGCGGACAGAAGGCTAGAAGAGACTACTTACAGGAGGGATAATCCTGACTCAGCCCAAGCCACCATGAACCCAGCTTTACCGGGCAATATAGCCTCAAGACCAGCAGAGAGGCTCCCCCATACACTCCGCAGAGCACTGAGAGGACTGCACCCCAGCACAGAGAAGGGTGGACGGCCAAAGATTTACTCCAGCCAGGTAAGCGACCATCTGCATACCCTATAAAATTCCTAAAGGAGGAAAAAGGAGTAACGCTAGTGGCTGGGTGAAGGCTCAATTTTAAGGGTTATTCATCCTAACAGATTCGGGGGGTGGAGCCTACACCCAATTTTGTGCTGCCATGGAGCTGTCGGGAAAACGGAGACCATGGCGAACAAAAGTATCCACCCTCCAGAAGGAAGGACAGTGTCACCATGAATTCAGAGATGATTTGATGATCTATAGCCCAGTAATACACAAATAAGCTACATTTTTGTTAATAGTTAAGGTACTTAAATGCATTTTTAAGATTTAACTCCTGAGTTAAGTGTCACTTTAAAGAATAAGATATTAAAATAATTTGGAAGCTTCATAACACAGAGTATACTCTGACTTGAGTACATTTTTATTCTTGAATTTTATAGGTGCTGTGGAAATTCCCTCTTACATAGTTTGCTGCCTGGGCATGGACTATCTGGGAAGGAGAAATACATTGGCTCCATTTCTTTTACTCAGCACTGTCATCTGTGTTGTGATTATGCTCATACCTGAGGTATATCCAAATCATGTCCAATTATACATGTGACTATTACATTGTGAATGCAAAAGGCAATAAAAATTATGAAATGGTGGCAAGCAAACAATATAGCACTTTAGAGGATTCTGTAGTTAAAATTGATGTTGAAAATGAGTGTACCTGCAAAGAATACATATAATACACACCTTTCCCACTACACGCTTTGTTGATCTCTACTGTAATGGACAAAAGCCAGCTAAACAATCCTCAGAAACCAACGCTTCCAGGAGTGTTGTATTCCATGATCCCCTGTTGTACACTGGGGTTCAAACTGCTGGCTCCTAAATTAAAATGAAAAAATATTATTTTTGCTTGCCCATGATTGGGTGATGGAAGTCAGCAGATTTTCACCTTTCATTAAGCTAAGGGGAAACCTGTCGTGCAAAGTGCAAATTCCCTTGCAAAGTAAACATCCTATTTGCCTTTAGTAGATTAACCCAACAGAGTCATAGGAGCCTCTCCAACATGTCTCTAATTGATTCTTCTGCTACGTTTACCTCCCCCTTGTGTCCAGACAAGGAAAAGAAAAGTACATGTGAAAGTTTTGTGTTCTGTGAACTGCTCCCCCCACTGTTTCACCTATAAATACTAATGGTAAATACAAAACAACCAGATATCCACATGACTTGCAAGATCCTAATTCAGTCTATTCAGGGTCTTTGGTAGGAAATACAGTTATACAATTAGATTTGTTTACACAGACCGGTTGAGAATATATATATATTTGATACTATGATATCTATGATATGATATGATAAAGCGCTGCACAAACTGTTGGCGCTATATAAATCCTATGTAATAATAATAAAATGAATAATACTAGACTCAGGTTATTCATTTATGTTTTACAGGGACATAATACTGTTACCATCATTATGAGTATGGCTGGGAAGTTTGCCATTGGTACTGCTTTTGGCCTTATATACCTATACACGGCTGAACTATATCCAACAGTTGTGAGGTGAGTTACAATAAACTACACAATTATGTATATTTATTTCAGATTAAAAGAAATCTACTGAGTTAAAACCCAACTCTGTGCATGCTAGGCCCCCCATTCTCCCTCCTCCCCACTGGAGTATTACCATAGCAAAAAGAGCTACATACTTACCTTTTTTCCAGCTGTCATCACAGGTCTTTTTCTCCCTTTTCTTCCTCTGGGGATGGGCATTCCTTCTGTGGGTTTTGTGTGTGGGGGGTGAATTCTTGAAGCCATGGGCTTACAGGAAGTGGGTTAAAGGAGAACTATGGGGTTAAGGCTTTTCCCCATAGTTCTCCTTAGGGTAACGGGAGGACACAAACTAGCGTCCTCCCGTCACCCTAGGCTCAGTATACCGCGAGCTGTAGCTCGCGGTATACTGAGACGCCGCATCTGAAGTGGATCCCGACAATTGTGCCGGGATCCGCCCAGCTGCGTGACTTACAGCTGGCTCTGCCTATCTAGAGGCAGACCCAGCTGTACCCGCCCCCTACCCCGTCCGTTCCGCCAGTCAGCGCTGGCGGATCGGAGCGGGGAGGGGGGAATCCAGCCCCTCCCCTGTCACAGCAGAGAGCCGTGACAGGATCGAGAGGTGAGCGAACGCCGGTATGTGTTCGCTCACCTCCCGCTCTACTGAGCCGACCTGTGACAGTCTCATTGTCACAGGTCGGCTAGAACTATGAGGTGAGTGAAAAACACTCACCTCATAGTTCTGCTTTAAATAATACTGGGCATCATTAATTCTGGAAGAGGAAGAGCAGCTGGAACCTGGAGTGGTGAGTCTGCAGGTGACAGCACCTGAGATCGGGTGAATATAGCAGTCTGAGCTGCTTTTTGTTTTCAGGGGCTGTAATGCTAAACAAATGTTTTCAGCTATTTGTTTGTCTAATTCTTGTAGTAAGACTAAGGAAACTGACCCAGCAGTATTTTCTGTTAATGTACTTTTGTTATTAGGGATGCACCGATACTGATACTAGTATTGGTGCCGATACAGAGTATTTGTGCGAGTACTCTTACTCATCCAAATGCTCCTGATACTGGAACTTCCAGTATCAGGAAGCCAGGCGGTGAGTCATTACACCCATACAGTATATCTCATTGTGAGAAAGCTAGTTTCTCACAATAGAAGATACTGTCCCATTTCCAGAAAACATTTTTTTCTGTTTATCTGAACAATGGCATTTGTTTAAGCAAGACGAACTGTCTCTTGAAATGCTCTTTGAAAGTGTAAATCTACCTTACGTGTGTGTGTGTAATAATCATAAGGGCATTTACACAAGTTATTTACACAAATAATATATTTTGCCCCTTGATACTTTAGGTCCCTGGCTGTTGGCAGTGGAAGCATGATGTGTCGACTGGGTAGCGTGGTTGCCCCATTCTGTGTGTACCTGAAGGATGTTTGGATTTTTATGCCACAGGTACTTTTATTTCCCAAAATAAATTAATTCTTGATTCCTTAAATATAGAGTGTCTTGTAGACATGATTAGCTTTCTACTCACAAGCAGTAAAGGTGCCCATACACCTTACGACCATCGCAAGACTTTTGTCTTGCGATGGTTGTAAGCTTATTAAAAGCTTGTACGATCTGCCCATCTTGGACAGGCAGATCATACTTGCGATCATCGAAAGCCCGCCCCGCTGAGGGGCGAGCTTCCGATGACCGCAATGAGGGGCGGGCTTCCGATCACTGCAAACGGGCAGTGTGCGCGTGTGCACACCGGCCCGTTCGGCAGTTGTCGAACAAGCAGGCCACTAACCCGCCGAGAATCGTACGATTCTCGGCGGGTTTTCAAGCCTGCTTGTTCGACGGAAGACGTGCGAACCGTACAGTAGAAACGGTCGCACGCCTTCCATACACTGTACGATTATCGTACGATCGCGGGATTTCCCGTGATTCTCGTACGAGAATCGTGCAGTGTATGGGCACAGGCTGAAGGTACAGAAATCCTGCAGTTAATTTTCATAAGAATTCTCGTTAAGAGTTTTATTTCCTCAACAGACACTGCCAAATGTTTATATTAATAATTGGGGGCAGTTCATTTCCAGAACTTCATGCTAACAACTTTAGTATATACAGCTGCAATACATACATGAATGGTAATTCTGTTCAATCAATCTTGTGATTCACACACTACAACCATATTGAAAAGCCTGACAAGGTGGACATTTGTGCTACCTGGTTAAGCTCTAGAGCTTCCTATCCCCCCCTTTAGCCTGCTTAGCATTATTCCACTGTTGGTTCATTGTCTCCTATGCAGGCATAGGGAGTAGCAAAGTTTAAACAAATATATATTTACACACATACATACACGCACACGCACACACACACACACACACACACACACACACACACACACACACACACACTTTGATAACAGCTGCTTTTGATGCTGGAACACCTTTCTTGCACAATAATGATCCAGACATTAACATAAAATCCATCAATAATATATCTTCCATGTCATTTTTATTTTTATATTGTCTGAAATGGCTCCTTTGAATTAGGTACTATCAATTAAGCTTTTGTACTTTTCAAATGAATCCTCCCACCATTGCTTGTTCAAAAGAAAAATTTAATTATATTCTTCGTGCAATATAAAAAGGTCCTTCCTTCTAAGCTGATTTCAAGATAAATGGGAAGTGCACCTAAATGGCCACGTGAGTTGTAATGTTTTAACACCTACACATCAGATGTGAATGAATTTGATTTGAATTAATTGGTTTGCAAAGTGCTTTGTATCCACTAGATATATACTAGTGCATATAAAACATAATTAAACCACGCTGCTATGAAAAGAGCAAAAAGTGAGATATATTTGCCATTTATATATTTAATATTTGTTTTGTGAAAGTTTACTTTTTTGTTTTTCTTTTCAGCTACTAGTTGGAATCATGGCATTAATAACTGGAATATTAACCCTTATGCTCCCAGAAACACTTGGGAAGCCACTCATGAACACAATGGAGGAAGCTGGAAAAATAGAAAAAAAGACAGAAAGTAAAAGAAAATCATTAATAGAAGCCAATGGGGTTGCCATGGAAAAGCTAGATTCCGCTACAATAGGTGCCCCTAATGCTTAGACTCAAAAGCAATACATCATGTAATATTCATTTATAAAGCGAAGCAAGGAAGAGAATTCCCTAAAGTTCATATTGTATGATTTCGTTAAGATCAGTGTACATCATTTAAAGTGACACTAAAGGAGTTAGATCTTAAAAATGGGTTCAAGTACCTTAACTATTAGCGGAGTATTTGCACTTTCCCAGTTGAATTTGGGAAAATTGAATTACCGTCCTTCAATCTATTTCCCTCCCTCCCTTGCTACACTTACCTTTGGATGAACGCTCCTTCCCCTTCACTGGTGCCAGTGTACTACCTGTACTCTGTATTGTCATGTAGCACAGCCAAGCACTCTGTATTTTTAATTTCCCTCGCAAATGGTAAGCATTAATTGGTCAGCACAGTCACCAGCTACATTTTTGTTAAAGGGCAATTCCATTTTTCCAAGTGAATTTGGGAAAAATGGAATTACCCCCTCCAATCTGCCCCCCATTCCCCCTCCCC
>NW_017306713.1:1042958-1047509 GCF_000935625.1 Nanorana parkeri
CCCCCCCCACCCCTGCTATAATTACCTTTGGGCCCAAAGGCAAGTATAGCTGGGGAAGGAAGAGGGTTTAGAATGGAGGGGGTAATTCAATTTTCCCAAATTCACTTGGAAAGTGGAATTACCCTTTAACAAAAATGTAGCTTATTTGTGTATCACTCAGCTGTAGATCCTCAAATCATCTCTGAATTCATGCTGACACTGTCCTTCCATCTGGACGGTGGCTTTTTTTGTTCCCCATGGTCCTTGTGTGTGTTGTAAAGTAGCCACTGCTCCCAGTTCACTCCCTTGTTGGACTACAATCTCACTTTTAGTTTACTAATTTGTATTGAGATTATAGTCCATCAGAGGAGTGAGCTTGGAGCAGTGGCTACTTTATAACAAACACAGGGACCATGGGGACCAAAAGTAGCCACCCTCCAGAAGGAAGGACAGTGTCGGCATGAATTCAGAGATGATTTGAGGATCTACAGCTGATTATGGTCATGGTTAACAAATACCTGTCAACTATAACTGGAGGCAATGTCTTATAAAGTCAACAACTCAAAAGTGACAATTACTCTCAGCTTCAGTCTTCTTGGCTAAGCCACCCTTTGACTTCTGATATCTCTTTGAGACTCCACAGATAAGGTCTCCCTGCCCTAGCCCACAGCTCTGCTCTTACCTTAGGGTCTAATTTCCTCTGCTTTGGCAAGAGTGTTCCCACTCTTCTTACATTATTGTTAGTTAATTACATTAAAACGTCAACAAGGAGTGTGAAATAACCATGTAACAGTCACATCAATTGTTACCCAAGAGATACAAGAAGGACTGTACTGATTTAACATGCTCCAAATATTGAAATATCAGTTCTGGGTTGAAAGACTGATGCCAGTTTATAAAATTTGGCTATCAAAATATTAGGCTTTTTGTGTTTGTTTATTTATCACTCCCCTTGCCAGCTATTTATAAAAGTCAAAGTCTTTTCCCCTGGTTTTTGGTACTGTCATTTTATCCGTGAAATCAATTCACAGTGGATACCATCCGATGCATAAAGAACTGTTCATGCTTCTTTTCAGGGAGCTCAGAATGTTGGACCTATTATAGTTTATTATTTTTGGCATAGGAAAGCTGAAGACAGAATTTTCTGAAGAAGTGTCATGATTGACTTTTCAGCCAATTTAGCCACTTTTTGCACATTTTATGCTTCTTTTAAGCATCTTTTATACAATTATACTGCCATTTTTACTTAGCATATTAGAATAAAATTGTGAGGCTTTATAAATGACAAGTTACTTCACAAGTAAGTTAAGAAAACTGTGAAACACATCATAATTCCAAGAGATGCCTGAAAACTACTGTCTTGAAAAAACAGCTGTATAGCAAAGCATAGCATTATGCTAAACAAAATGTACGGTATGTAATACTGACCAGTATTTCTTCAAACTGCTGCACTTGATTTATAATAAAATTAATAATTTATATATGGGGGGGACTGGGATGAGAAGTGGAAGGCCTTTGCCCCCTGGGCTGGTACTAATAAGATATGTTAGGCTGGAGGCCCTAACTGGAGATACCTCATCATTTATACATCACAACAAGACAAGGACACATCGTGGGCATTGTGTATGTAGCTGCTACCTCTTTAGACCTGTTATCACAACATCTGGCAGAGGAAAGTCTTCCAGCACCAACTTACTTTGCAGCTCTGAGATACCATATGACCAAATGCCTCAGACATAAAGCAAGCTGGAAGATATGAAAATGCATGTCACAACAAACCAGTTCCATGTCCCTCCTTTCACCATGCCCATCCATTACTGTGCCACCATGGCACACTTTGGGTGGTACACTATTTTTTTAGCCCTCAAAAATCTGTCCCAAATTCAAAAGGGCTGGTTGGTTGCTCCCTTTCCTCTCCTGATTTATATCCACCAATTTTAGTACTGCAACTTTTTGCATGTAATAATGAACTATTGCAAACATTTTTTTTTTCTGTGTTTCTACTAATTGCTTTTATAGTGACAAGCAGTCTTTAACATGCTTGATAAATTTGTTCTACAAGAGAACTAATAAATAATGCTTTAAAAACTAACCAAAGCAGCAACCAATAAGATAACTTCTTATTATTGAACTTAAATAATAGGGAGTAGATTTTAACTTTTTTTTTACGTTTCACTGTTTTTCAGATTGTAATTTTGTGGTCATAAATTCTTGCAACTTAAATGTATTTATAAAAATGATTTAGAAAGACTTATTAATTAAATATTATGAGCAAAAGTATTATAACGTGTATGTGTGTTGCACTCTTGTCCCTATCAACTCCTACATCACATAGATTGGAGACATTTATGTGTATTTACATTGCCTGAACATTGTATAATGTGAACATTTGCAATAACATCGAATGTAAGAATCTAAGGAAAAAACATGTTAATCATAGTAATCAATTGGATTGTTCATTTTTACCTCTATACCTCCCTGGAAAATTCAGTTTGAATCTGACTACAGCAAAAGCAGCTAAGACAATTCTTCTTTAAGGCACTTTTAGATGGATTTACTAAAGGCAAATAGGATGTTCACTTTCAAGAGGAAGTTTTCCTGTAATGTAGTGATTGATGTGAAGTTCTGCTAACTTCCATCAACCAATCATGTATCAACAAAAATATTACTTTGTTCCTTTGAATAGAACATATAGGATCTCCTGTGTATAAAGTGATTTTGTTGTCCAGTCAATCCCATTCCAAACATAATCCAATTTGATTGGTTGAAATGAGCATAAAGATTTCTCAAACGTAAGGTTCTTTTTTTTCTTCTTATCCACTGTATTTTACATTTCACAGACACCCTTAAAAAGAAAGTAGAGAACGGAACAAATTGTATATATATTGGAGGAAGTGATATCACTGTGATGTCACCTACACATTAGAGAATTAAACATCTTGGAAATCGGGTAGAGTTGTGGCCTGTGTAGCCACATGTTAATTGCAACAAATGATACTGCTCCATTAATTTATGTCTCAGCTTTACTCTGGGTTGCTTGGTGCAAATGGGCAGACCGGAAGTATTAGTTCTAAACTCTACACAATTCAGAGGGCCTCACAGTCCAGCAGTGTTCGGTGGACACTGAGAGAATCATTCTCTAAGATTTTCAGGATGCACAGCTCCCCTAACCAAATCAATTGGCCGCATATGATCCATTTCACAGCTAACTAAGATAATTTACTGAGAAAGCACTACAATGAATATCTCACCAGGGCTTGTCACAAAGCCCTCTCCACATTTACTGAAGGACACATATATACATCAAATAGAGCGTATGTAATATCAAGTGCCACTAAATTGATTGTTACCTAAAGGTTCTAAATATGGGAACATGTACATGCATCACAGAGCTCACACTATATCACAGTGCGTATAGTGCCACAAGTCTATGTAGGAAGTGTGCAGTATCGCTAATAAAAAACAAGACCTGTATGTCAGATTGTTTTGCAAATTAATGAAAAATATTTGAGCCATGTTGCTGTCTGTTTTTAATAAGATGTAACCAGGGAATACTTTTTATAATGCCAGTAGACATTTACAGTAAAATATATTCCATTTTATTTAAAAAAAATAATACTACAAAACAGAAAAGGCTGCTTTTGAAGAGTACTCTTGCTGTGAGAGCAGACAGTCAACAGATCTTTGTCCCGTTTTCTGCATGTACACATAAACCATTTCACATTTCTGATACAGTAGGTGGCAATAACTGCATGCTATAAGTAAGGAATCATAATTAAAACAAAGTAGGGCTGCTACCTATAGTAACCAGATATATGCCAAATGTTATAGCTTGCACCAGAAAAATCAAACATGAAATCAAATTGCATTTTGTAAGGACACTGTAAGCTCCAATTAAATACCAGTGACACATTCATCAGAATATGATCACCATTATAATTACCCATGGCATTACCCTCAGGCTGGTATTGCTTAAAACCAGCTCACAGTCCAGTAGTAGAAGTAAAGCAGAATTCAAAGAAAATATTTTCCAAGCAGACAAAATGTCAAGACTATAATGCTAGCTTTTATTTACTGTTTTCGAAGAAATTATTCTTAGGATTGACCTCTTACTACTACTTTTCATTTATTTAAAATCTGAAGTGCTATGCATTGCAGCGTTTTTCCGCAGTACACAACTCCACACGCATTAACGCTCATTAAAAAGTGTGATTGCCCTCTCAAAGTTGAACTTACCATGGCAGTCGTGTGTGTGCCTTTCTCATATTTTCTTTTTCATACATAAGATTCTACATGTACAATAATTTTATTCCACTTGGTTTCAAATAACCCCTTTAGCCTCCAGCTGAGTTTTCTCTTCTTGGAAAAACCAAATTGGACAGATGATCAAAGACTTATATAAACAATGTGATGATTTTATCCTGGGTACATTTTAGTAATAGATAACAGGTCAGCCGAAAACGATACAAGTATAAAGTTCACAACTCCTTTTCAGCCTGTCAACATCAGTTATTTAGTAAACCACACAGTTTTATTGGTAAACAAGGTTGAATATTTTCTTGTTCATGATAT